>NC_135243.1:8825357-9128388 GCF_947623445.1 Clavelina lepadiformis
AGGGGAGGAACAACATAATACACTAGCCTATCTCTTTGTCTGGTTTAGTGCTCTCAAATAGTTGGGCAAAGCCACGTTTCTGAGCGTTCATAATTTGGTAGATAGGACCGATGAGCTGAACTGACCATGAAAGCCGAAAGCACGGGAACTAGAAAGATAGTTGCGTAAAAACTACACTATACATTTATACGCTTATACACATTTCAAACATAAGAGTTAAACAAACAGAAACATCTTTTTAAAAATTATCTCTTGACAAACGACAGGCAATTTTAGACGGGCGCAACACATTGAGTTCTGAAACTTCCATGTAGTCAAAGGTTGGTTTAGGAAAAACGAACTAAGCGGTAACAGATTTAGCAAAATGTTGAAATAATCGTTTATTGCAACTCTACGAACAAAAGATTGGTATAAAAAACGATTTTTCATAACAAGTGAATGACATCGCTGTTTGTTTTGTTGCTTAACTTTCCCGTTATGGTTTTGCTTTTTTTATTGGCATACACAGTTCTTTCAAACTGTGTGTTGCTTAGAAGCTGCTTAAGCAATTAGTGCGAATTCCTGCTATTCGATAGCCTGTGAAAGAAGCGAAGACTTAGCCTTTGTGATACGCTAATCTTTTTCTTCAAATCCATCATTATCCATTACGTATAATCTTCGGCCGGTCTGCCACGCGCGCAGCCTTTTTCTCCAAAATTTGAAGTGTCCTGGCCTTATTTGAAATACGGGTTAATGGTTGTAGGGTATGTAGCGTTGCGAACGTGCTGAGCTAGTGTGCCGTACATTCCGCACTTTTCGTTTTCTATGTGATGTTTGCGCAGTAGTACTGGTGCGATGCTGGACTTTGGTTCAGCTAACATTGCGCGTTAAAAAAGACCTCCACATCTCTGGTAGAAACGGTTCAGCTTGTTTTGACGGAACAAGTCGCTTGTCGAATAATTCTTACCATGTCAATTGATTTGTTATGGTTAAACCGCAAAATGGTAGGTTATAACTGACGCTCATATAGAGTTAGAAGTTAGAGATGGGCAAGCTTTCTGAAATGCAGATCAAGGCAGAACTGTGGCTTTCATTTATGCAAGGATAAGTGATTTTCGCATTTTTTTGGAACCA
This sequence comes from Clavelina lepadiformis, assembly GCF_947623445.1. Lineage (NCBI taxonomy): Eukaryota > Metazoa > Chordata > Ascidiacea > Aplousobranchia > Clavelinidae > Clavelina > Clavelina lepadiformis. Next base: position 8,826,471 of record NC_135243.1, read on the forward strand.
GAAGTGACCATATAAAAATTAAGGACAAAGCAGTTAACTGAAAGCTCAGTAGCTGACCTGGAAAGTGACGTTTGTAATTGTTAACTGAGTACTTTTGTTCTAAACGTAAACTCGTTACGCAGAGAAACCGAAAGTATTTTGACCAACCTAACGGTCTATTTGATAAACCAATGTAACAAATATCTCTTTTATATCTTGGTCTGCTTTTTGGTGGGTGCTTTCCTATGTGCGGCTGTTAATTTAGTATTGCTTATGGCATTATTCGTTAATTTAGCTAAGGGTACAATTGTGTGAACGCGTCATCACGTTCAATACAGTTAAAGACTCGGTAGGAATGGACCTGCCCACGTTCGGAATTTCTGTTCAAATATTATGCTGTGACGCAATCATGGGTGTTTTTCTATTCAGATGATGACAGGTCCACCAACAACAGGGTGTAAGGGTATTTGTTATTTGTCAGGGAGTAAAAAAGGAACTACACAAATATTTTGCTTGGTTAAATACGATGTCGTGATAATATATTACACTGGAATCTTTTTCTAAATTTATATACAGAAAATGTTGGCAGGCACTTTTAACTGCACCAAGCCGATTTGTTCTGTTCATCTGTTAATTGTTGATCTTTTGTAACAGCATTTCTCGATTCATGGGTCGTAACCCAAATGAACTGCACTTTTGGCTCGTTGGTAAAGTCTATAAAAGTTGCTGCTTCGTAACCACGTTATTATTTAGCCTAGCCGGGCTGCAGCCAGTATGTAGACGTGTTTTTAAAACTATTTCCAGTGATAAAGAAACGCTGTGCAATGGCGTAAACAGCCAAATTTTAGCCGTAATTTTCTATAGAAACTACACATTTTTATCAATGGTCTTTGACAACCGCTTCAACTTACTTGCCCATTTACAAAGTTACAATTACATTCTTCAAAAACAGGTTTTTAGATGCTAGAACACAGTACACTGACCGAATCGGGTGCTGCTGCATACTTTGATTGTAAGCTTGAACCAAACAACATTCCTAAAACCAAAAACATGACGATTAGATCATTTTGGTTGGCTCTTCTGGTTGCAGTTTTCATACCAAACGTAACTACCACTCCAGTAGCCTACGAAGCAGACCTGATGGACCTAGAACCTTCACCTTTCATAACTGAAAATGACAGCAATATACAATCGACAATTGTTACGTCCCATTTAATGTCCGATGATGATCTAGATTCAAATCTTGATGCACTCCCACGCAGACATAGACATCATCATCATCACCACCACCAAAAACATGGTCAAGAAAGTGAAAACGATAATCAGGCTGAAAGTAACCCTGTACAAAGAATATACATCGCATCTGAACATGGTGAGCCTCGTCCATTAATAGCGGGTTGATGTAGCTATGGATTAATTATATATCATATTTGGATCTCTGAGAGTGAGACAAAAACTTTTTAACCAAATTAGTTTGTAATTTTAATATTAAACGAGATTTGGTAACAGTTTGTTTACCACAGTAAAAAATGGTGTTAAAGTTTGTCTTGAGCAACTGCAAAGTTGCTTGCGCAGTGTTCATAATGTTGCATTTACCCACGCGTTATATGTCGGAAAGCGCCCGTTCGATGTATTCCGCATCAATCAACTAGAACCGCTAGAAGGCTAGATAATTGAAGATTACCGTCATATTTTTAGTTGACCAATTGTCAACTTATCAGAACAGACACCGCGAAAATCACCGTGCAAGCGACTTACGTTTAACTTTCGTAGTTTTTGTGCGACAGTCTGACAAATTTTGCGTTAGTGTTTGTTGATTCTTTGTTTTGCTGAAACGTTAGAGTGATATACTATACGGAATGATTCCGTTCTTTCAACTACACCTCTCTCGTAGTAATTAACCGTCATTGCCATCATGCTGCAAGGGTAAGCTAAAATTGATGTAAGACCAAACCCCATATTGATATTTCTAGCTGTTGAATGAAAACATAGGGCTCAGGTTGATGGTATAAAAGCCTATACTTTCACTATAAGGCCTAATTTTCTGTAGTGCAACCTATTTTTGTCATCTCGCAAAGGTGTATTTGCCGGCGCATAATTTTCCATCTCAGAATCGACACGAGTGTACATTGTAACAACTAGATAATATGGTATATTGTCATATTGCTGTGGGATATACAAAGATCCGCTTTACGTATTCTGTAACGGTTTTTCAGCTGAAATGTGCTCACGAGGACGCATGTCTGACATAAACGGATTTACGTGGAAAAACGGAGAATGCGAAACTTGCCAGTGTGAGAAAAGGCAAGTGATCTGTGAACAAGAGCCATGTCCCGATCTTCCTTGCGAAGATCCTGTACCGGTAGAAGGAGAATGCTGTCAAATGTGTCCAGGTATTGCAAAGACTTCATACGTTGCTTATGCTATAATTTTTTATCAGTCTTGTGAAAACATTTTCACACATATAGAACACATTTTATTAAACTCAATGAAAATATTTCTGTTGTTGAAACGGTTGTGGCTGCTTGCCAATAAACCGTCTGTTTTACCATGGTGTTTGAATTATCATAAAAATAGGTGTTTCTCATACAGAAAAACTCTGTCAAGCTGCTGACGGCAGACATTTCGCCGACGGTGCGGAATGGCATTTGGACGATTGTACGTTTTGTGAATGTCGAAAAGGCAGAGTTCTTTGTTCGGTTGAAGACTGTGAATTTAAGGCGTGTGCAAACCCAACAAAAGGTAACTTTATTTAATTTGCGTTTGCAAAACTGTAGAAAATTCGTTATAAGCTTCAAAGCTTCACTGTGTCACCCACTGCATGAACAGACAATCAGATACAAAATGTTAGAAATTAAACCGGTGTTTAGAAGTTGTTGGTTACACGTTTATTATTAATTATAATGCTACACATACATGGCAGTATTGAGAAAAGCGAGCAAACAAGGTATTTCTTTGTTTGCGTAGCCTTTCCGCAATTAGTTCTGGTGTCTGGCGATTACATCATGCATTTGAAACACCTAAACGTAAAAGGATAAGCTGGAACTGAGGCGGGTTTTGTGGAAGTTAAAAATGATAATTGCAAAACTGATAAAAAGACGTACTGTGTTAAAATTAAGGCGCATAAAGAAGTCTTATATGCGAAATACATCTACGGTACGTTTTAGTTTACCGCCTCGGGATATCGGTTCGTCTGGCTACAGCCAAGAACAGACGTTTGACTCACTTTTCTCAATAAATAACAACTCTTTCACAATGCCTAGCATTTGTCGCACTCATAATATGGAAAAGAATTAGCGAATACGTTCGAAATTTGCGGCTTACTCACACCCGTCGTTCGGTTTGCGCCATAGCCAGAGCGGTTTCCTGAAAATGAACCAACGAACTACAGTACTTTACCCTGAAACTATATGGGTAGCTCTAACACTTACGAATAAACAAATCTTACTGAGGTTAAATTTTCGGTTTATCTTTTCTAGTTCCAGGACGATGCTGCCCTGTCTGTCCAGATAGGTCATGCCACGAGGACAACGGAAGTAATCACACTGCCGGAGACGTCTGGGAAGAAGGTATAAAGTTTTATCTGATTGTCATAAAGATCTTAACGTTATTGCATGCTATGATAATATGTTCACAATCTTTGTGGTAACTTTGACGACTGCTTGCGATATAAACTTACTTGCTTTTTCGCTTGACCATACTGTAAAGTTTTCACATTGTGATACTGCGTATTTCCTGTATATGGTCCTTAGAGAAAGAAGGGGTGTTATTAACGCGTATCTTATTTTAAGGGTATTTACATACCCTTAATTGTGACGCATTTTTTTTACTGTATCGATTATAAATTATTCTGCGTACATTTTTATCTTACCAGTTTAGTAGTCTTGCCTATACAGCGCAGAGAAATCAAACAATGAAAATATTTGGGGAAAAATTTACGATATTGCGTTGCGATACGTGGTAGTTTGTTTAAACCCATACATCGATCCTTTAATGGTTTTCGGCTTCACTGTCTTCAAAGGACAGATTACTGTGTAAACCAAGACTGTACTTGTTCAGACCGGGTTAAACACTGAACATAAGAAGCTCAGGTAATTTTGTTGGTGACGTTTTGTCCTTTGATCGTTCAAGTAGAACCAGGGCACTAACATTAAGAGTCTGAAAAACACAGACGTACCACAAAATCTTATAATCGGTTGGAAATACAGTCACCTTCCTTGCACCTTTGCGTGTACGGATTCGACAACAAAAACCTCGAAAATCTTCGCCTGATTGTGTGTTGTTAAAACAATGCTTATGTCGCCTTGTTATACAAACTATGTTGTCTTTATCTCAGGACAGTGTACCCATTGTTACTGCCGGAAGGGTGAAAAGGTTTGTGCCGATGAAAAATGCCCCCACATTAATTGCAGCGACGCTTATAGAAGACCGGGCGAGTGTTGTGCCAGATGTCCAGGTGACGATAAAAGATATCTGGGGATTTTCAGATTTTTGCTCATTCAGCAATTAATTCTTCAATTGTAGTGCTTACTTCTGCAAAGAATCTTTCGAATATAGCAAGAAAATCACGATAAACAGATAATAAAGAAACTACTATGTTTTATTTTCTTTCTTTTTTGAAATATCTCAAAACAAAAATTGAAATTAAAAAATGTACATATATGTGCAGTATAGCAACTTAATGGTAATATATGCAAGAAAGCATTGGCCCAACATGAACATTTTATTTTGCATTTACCCAGGGGCTCTGGACTGCGTCTTATCTACCTGGGGCAGTTGGAGCGAGTGTCCCATCCAGGAATGCGGTGGCGGAATGCAACGTCGTTACCGAAGTGTTGTTGTGCACCCAAAGAAGGGTGGATCATTTTGTCCCCATATGAGTGAAGCTAAAATGTGCCCAAAGCTACCCTGTAATGGTAAGAAGTTATCGATGTAACCGTGTTTTTTCACAGCTTTCAAGTTTCGTGCTGCTCTTTCATGACAATTTCTTTTAGAAATTCCCGTTTGCCCCGTTTCTTCGTGGGAGACTTGGGGACATTGTTCCGCGACTTGTGGTAGCGGTCGTCGTCTTCGCATGCGCCAGAGAACAAAGGTTACCAAGGCGACGATGACGTCATTGATAGATTGTTCGGATACTCACCTGCAAGAGAGCATGCCTTGCTATACTGGATCGTGCAATCTGTCTCCTGCGATGCTCATGAGTATGTTATTAAATTAGTTTTCGATCTCACGTGGTTACAGCAGCTCATCTGATTAGAAGATTTCAGAATTGAAAAAGGACATTTGAAAGAAAATACTACAAGTCCATACTTCGTTTGCTAGTAAAAGTATGGAGGGCTACGTTATGCCACAAAGTAGGGCGGTACCAGTTTAAAAGACCACAACTATCCGTGGTAAACAGCTTCATCACACATATCTGGACATGTTATTTCAAATCATCATCCTCATTCGTTGTCAACCGTTAAAACATTTCACTTTTCTTTCAAGTTTGCATGGCTTTGCTCTCTATAAGTTCCCACGATTAAGCAAAGATACAAGTAAAACGTTATCTATCTTACGAGTAGTAATACAAGCCTATTTCGAAGACTTTCCTAAACCACTTCCTCTGCATAGATGCCGAGCCAGACATGGATCACTGTCTGCAAATGAGATGGACAGAGTGGGGACCATGCTCTGTTGCATGCGGGGTCGGTCTTCGAACTCGCCAACAAGTTTTGATCAACTCGTCGCATCCCCTTGGCCACCTTTGTCATCTGCTGCAGGAAACAAAGCAATGCCATGGACACGACTGTTCAGGATCAACTGGATCGCGTAAGTGTTTTATAAGTTAAAGTCGTATCCGTTGATAGCAACGGTTCAGTTCTAGTTATTTTTTGCAAGCCAGCTGGGTTCGGTGTATGACTTTAGATTCCTTTCAGTTACACGCTTTTCTTAACGACGTTTGATTAGGTATCCCTTAATTGATATTTTGAATGTAATCTGTTGCCATGCGCATGACCTGGTTAATTTATTATATTTTGGAAATATAGTCATGAACTCAGATGCATCGTGCGTAGGCCAAATTCGTCCGCTACTATGGTCTCTTCTTCCGACATAAATATTTATTTATAGACCACCTAATAAGTTTCAACAACGTTTACGGGAACAATTCGAAATGACATGTTATTTGGTTAATGCCTGTCAAAGCGGTCAGGGTTTTACCATGTTAAAGTCTGGTGCTGGTCGCCCACCTTTTGACAGAATCTTGTCTCCGCGTGACATTTTGTTTAAACAGCTGGATCCGCCCGAGGGGCGTTTAGAAGATCGCAAGTAGACAAAGGACTCGATTTTACGTCTCGTTTTTTTCCGGACACGCGTCTTAATTGTTCCGTAACCCGTACAATGTATACAGCACACCGCAAATAGACGGACTCGTAGACAAAGAGTTGATGCATTTCGACGCTGACAACCAGTCTCTGATAATGCCTCCATTCAACTTTCATTCCTGTGTGAATGAAGGCAACGTCCATAGCGTTACAAAATACAGAACAATTGGTTTAGTATGTGCCTTATGCTTTGCTTGAAATGTAAAAATTAGAAATGCTTAAAGGAACAACTATATTATTGTAAACTTAAATAAATCGATTCGTTATCGGTCAAAGCTGAACAGACATCGTTTTCAAGAAATATAAACAAACACGGATATTTTAGGCGGAAAGCGATTAACGTTATACTTATCATGGTTAAGCTCATTATCTCGTTGACTTTGACGAATAATCTCTCGATATGAGCTCACGTTTTTTTTTTTTTTTTGAAAAATGATGCATTCGATTTCTTTTGCGTTTAAGTAAAAATTGAACTTGGGTGGCGATACTTTCAGAATTACGTCGCGAGTAATATATACACAGATTACCTATAGTTTGCTTCGGTTTGTTTTTGCTTTGTTTTGAAATAATTTTTTGGTTGTAACGGTTTTACAGCAAAAAAATCGGGCGCACAGAACGTTAACTGTTAACTTTGCCTCGCGGCAGCTATAGACCGCTGTGACTATATACTGTAAGAAAATCAGTGTTCAATCTATTGTATTTACAGGTAGCTAAATCTGTTAAAACTCTGCTGACGTTTACGCTTTCGACAAAATGTATAAAAAACCCCAAACCCTATTTTAATGCAGTACATTGCATAAATATTTTCCAAAAAAGCAAAGTAATGCTTCCAAAGTTTTTCTGCCTGTTTCTAAAAGAATCATATTTTGCAGCTGTAAATTGCAAAGTGACCCCATGGAGTTCGTGGACACCGTGTTCCGCATCGTGTGGTGGTAACGCGGCTAAAAGCAAGCACAGATCCATATTAAGGCAAAACTCGGTCGGAGGACGATCTTGCCCCCAACTTTCAGCGTCAAGGCCCTGTCGACTGGATCCGTGTCCTTTAACCTTAGAACTTAATTTGTATGCCGGTAAGTAAAACAATGGACTTTGCAGCTGATAACGGTTTACTTTGCTATGATGCTAGGTGTTTCATAAACCATTTGATGAGTGTTGTTACGAAATAACTGATAAATGCAAAACATTATATACATTTTTAATTTCATTTACGATGCTCAAACACACAAGACTATATCAAAAATTTCTACACCCATTTATAAGATTTGCATTACCTTATAGACGATCAATGCATGTCACAAGACGACGGTATCAAACATTACACTGAGGGCGAACGATGGAAGCCGGAGAAATGTACTTCGTGTCAATGCGTGAATTCAAGAAAAGTCTGTCAGCCTATAGAGTGTCCAAAGCAAGAATGTAGTAATCCTGTGGAAATGCCTGGTTTCTGTTGCTTATTTTGTATTGGCCAATGATGAGGAAGATATTCATCGTGACAACCTTTCTTCTCGTTAGCTGCTGGTAGCTGCGTCTTTCTTTGCCGATTTTGCTTCCGAATTAGCCTTGCGTTTTGCGTCCTAGGCAGCACGACACGCTAAAGGAAGAATCCGCTAATTCATACATTTTCATAGGCTTTGAAATTGAAATGCCGAAAATTGCGTCACGCTTTAGCGTAATTCTCCGCTAATATATGGGCCTATCTGCATTTCGAGTTGTTTCATCTGCTTTGACTTTATCACGTACAGTTACAGAACATGAGCTGGTCCTCGATGGTGTTTTCGAAAAAGTGCTTGCGTAGTTAATATACTGTAGCTGAAATATTTTCCAATCTAAATGTTTGTTCGCAAATGTTTCAATAGCTCCAACAATTCGTTAACGCTAATATATAGCTTATTCGTAACCTGGACTTAAACAAACGTGCATTTAACTTTTTTCTTTATTTATTATCTTTCTTCCACAAATAGACAAGACACAAGATAATTCTTTATTCTTTGTTGATACCGTCTGCAGCATATCGCATTTTGTGTTTCGATTTGATATTGCGTTTTCTTGTAGCTTTGCAAAATCTCTAAGTAAAATTGATCTAAAAGTGTCATATTTTGTTGTCATGCTTCGATTGGGCATGTAATGATTTATACTGATACCTGACGCTGTTTTGGTTTAAGAGCATATGATAGGAGATTTCTATTGCAGACAAATTTAAGAGGCCTATATACCACATATAGTATCGATCTATGTAGAGCAGTAACTGTACAGTATGTGTCCACTTGTTCTAGTCATCACGTTGGAGAGTTACCTGTTATAGTTATACGTAGCCTACAAGTCTTAGTTAACACGATTAAATCAGTCTGCAAATTAAAAGTACCGTGCTGCTAACTGTACCATGAGGAATGCTATATTTAATGTTGCTTTATTAAACTTGAAGCGCAAAATTCAACGCTAAGAGGATAGAGCAGTGGTAATCAGCTTACTTGGTAGTTTGGTACTTTATTTGCAATAATTACTCTTGTGCTCTACCTGACAATTGCAAAGTGACAATTTGCAAAACAGGAAACTTTAGACAGAAGCTTATGCACGTGCCATGGTAGTATGATAATGTTTAGAAGAAAAACTATTTTTGCCTAATTTGTTACAATTTCCCAAAGGTTGATCAGTTGATTTTATCAACAATATAGTCCTGTAGAATTTGGTCTAAAAATGGGTCAACCTAGAAAAAATTCTTATAAAGACGTATTATATACTGTTGGAAAGATAATTTCATCAGCTTTTCAATGACAGGTTTTGTCATTTCTTTTACCTTGGGGAAAAAAAGTTATGACCAAAAACGTGCCAAGGGGTAAAAATTGAAATTAGGGAAAAAAATTTAACATAAAAATATGAACAAAAGGCTAGAAACTAATGAATTATCAACAGAAAAGCAGGATATAGATGCAAAAGGTATAAATGAAAATAAAAATAGAATTATATATCTGATTCAGGGATTAAGAGTGAGCAAGACGGGGGGGGCACCTTCGACCAACAGCTTTATGTAAAAGCATACGACATTGTATCATCAAAGAACATGAGCGTATTTGTTCGATTGGGCGGCTTTCACCAGCTTATGAGTTTTCTGGGATCAATTGGTTCCCTTATGGAAGGCAGTGGCTTGAGAAGTGCTCTTGAAACAGTATACGTTCCTGTAACTGTAGGGCACATGTTTACTGGGAACGCATTTTCCCGCGCTGTTCGAGGTCATCTGTTATGCGCAGCAGCTATTCTGTCCCTTATGTTGGAAGAATTTTGGAGTGAGTTGGCGCCCGGAGAGCAGAGTGCCTTGGAGAAATTGTATGACTCAGACAGTCCTTCTGATCATAATAATGACAACATTGGGCATAAGATGATGGCATTCTTCACGGAAAAAAAGGAGCAGCTCACACGGGAATCACGTACATCAGCTCTGTGGTTGAGCTATGTTAATTACGTTTCAGTTGTGCAGGAGTTTATTCGAGCAGAGAGAACAAGCGACTGGTTACTACACATTTCTGCGTCAAAAAGCATGCTGAACCCATTTGCTGCCACAGGCCACAACAATTATGCAAAAACATGTCGCCTGTATCTTCAAACAGTTGCAGAATTGGAAACAAGTCACCCAGATATCTACCAGCAATTTATGTACGGTAATCACACCGTCAGGCGTTCTAACAAACAATGGGCAGGAATCTGGACTGATTTGTCTATTGAACAGATTCTCATGAAATCTCTAAAAGGAAAAGGCGGAGTCATCGGCAAGGGCATCACCGATAATGTATTAAGGGTGTGGACTAAAACCATACACAGGTGTGCAGAAGTGACAGATGCACTCAGTACAGTCACGTCATTGTCAAATTCTGATGATAAACACAAAGAGGCATTTGCTGGAAGAATCAAACGTGATAATGATGATTTTGAAAAAGTACAAACCTGGTTTCGTTCACACAATCCATTTAAAGTTGGAGTTCAGCTTATGGCTCTAGACTCAGGGTTGGTTGATGACAACAACAGTGTGACCTGTGACCGAGCTGAGGAGATAGGGGCGTCTATCCAAGCTGAACTTGATGGTAAAACCTGTGCCAGCTATTCCTTCAAGAGGAAGAAGCAAATACGTGCTATACAGAGCCTTTATTCCCGTGTGAAAATTGACCATGATACTATCACCATTGATCCATTAATACTCTTTTTGAGATTGGTTGTTGTCATAGAGAGAAAGCCAGAAAACGAAATTGCAGACTACTTCTTCTACGAGTTATCACCGTACCCAATGTCACTGTTCAAAGATGGAGTTCTACGAACTGCGCAAAAATCAAAACTAAAGTCACACATCTTGGACAAAGTTGAAATGACTAAAGAACCGGACTCCACAAAAATTATTGATGGCGGTGCCTTGTTGTGGTGTTGTGACTGGAAGAAGAATGAGAAGTTCCATGAGATCTTCAAAAAGTACATCAGTTTTCTTCAGCATTTGCGCGCCAATGTTATCGTTTTTGATGGCTACAGGGTGTCAACCAAAGATTCGACCCATCAAAAACGCTCTGGTACGACGTCTCAAACTGTTGAATTAAATAATCAAAATCCTTGCCCAACTGAAAGGAACATCTTTTTCTCAAACTATACAAACAAACAAAGATTTGTGGTGGCTTTATCGAAACAACTGGAGTTGAATGGTTTCAAAGTTCATTTGTGCCCTAGTGATGCAGATACAACAATCGTTCAAGTTGCTTTTGATTCGGTAGGTGGGACACCTGTAACTGTGTACTCCGACGATACTGACGTCCTTTGCTTGCTAGTGCATCATGCTATGCACCGCGACTATCCTGATATCTTCTTGACAAACATTACAAGAGGGAAAAACTGCCAGCAAAGACAGTGCTACAGAGTTAGAGATATTATTGCGAAGGTAGATGTTATTGTTTTGGAATACTTGTTATTCGCTCATGCATTTACGGGCTGCGATACAACTTCAGCAGTTCATAAATTCGGCAAGATATCTGTATTTGAGAAGTTGAAATCAAGCAGTTTGCGAAATGTTGCCGATGTTTTCTACGAAGACGACGTGTCTCCAGACCAAGTTGGCAGGGCTTCGATACGGTTCTTCGAATTTTTAAACTCGTCTACGTATACTTTATCGCAAATCAGGAAACAGAAGTACGAGGAAATGGTCATGTCTAATCGTTCTCACGTTGATCCAGCTTTCCTTCCACCATCACCACGAGCTGCATATCACCACGGCCTCAGAGTATATCACCAGCTGAAAGTTTGGAAAACTTTAAGCAACTCAGATTTGAAACCCTTGTCATGGGGTTGGCAAAAGAAAGATGACATGTTTTCTCCAGTGATGACGGATGTATAGCTGCTGCACCAGAAAATGTCTTGAAAATCATTCGATGTAGCTGCAAGGGATCATGTAACAGACGCTGCTCTTGTCGAAAAGCGGGCTTAACATGCACATCGTCATGCAAGGAATGTTGCGGAATGACATGCACAAATACTACAGTCGTGTTTGATGACGAATTGGGAGAAGAAGAGAGACATTTTATGGATGCGTTTGCATGATTTTGATTGAAATGTGTTTATATTTTATTAGAACTTAAAACTGTAAATATCGTTTTTACATCTTTACAGTTGGTTTAACCCTAGCAAGACCGGGCTTTTTTGGCACTCCAGGACTGGGGGTGTACAGATTTTTGGTGTATTTTTGTAACAAAATACCCTATGAAATAGCATTTTAACTAAATACATCTTCACTACGTCTTAGATAACTTTTATGTGTTGCTTACATGACCTTGCTTATAAAAGAAAAACCTTTTATTTCGGTGAAATCTCTCGTATTATCTCCGTCTCGGTCAACTTTTACCCCCTTAAACGTGTGATAAATACCTCTTAATAAAGTTATGTTTTATTTTTTTGCTGTCCTATTGTTAGTTTGCTTTGCTGATAGTAATATTCCAATTTATGGTGTTGTATTCTGTTACGAAGGTATCGTATTTTAGCTTATAACTTAATTGTATTATAATGTTAGGCAAAATAGTGTTTTACCCCTTGGCACGTTTTTGGTCATAACTTTTTTTCCCCAAGGTAAAAGAAATGACAAAACCCATCATTGAAAAGCTGATAAAATTATCTTTCCAACAGTATATATTACGTCTTTATAAGAATTTTTTCTAGGTTGACCAAAAATTCTACAGTACTAATATTGTTATACTGTACTTCAGTAAACTTGGTAGCTACTTTAAATATCTAGAACGCAAAGCACAAACCCACAATAAAGACGTTGCACAAACAATAGTGAATCATAAATGCGTTGAATATTCAAATCGAAAGCTTTATGTTCTAAGGTAAGCATTAACACACATATCTTAAGTGAAATCTTCGTCCTGTAATCACAACACTTTCCAAAATAACAAAACATTGATTACAGTAACACTTCAAAATGCAGTCGTAGTAAAAATTACACGAAATCAGAACGTTGGAAAATATGGCGCATAAAGTTTGTTTTCATATCCAACAATCCAGAATGAGGTGTCGTAACCATCATATTCACAAAAAACCTGGTACACGTGTAGATAAAAGGCGCTTTGCTTCTGTACAGAAATAAATTGCATTATAGTTTATGACTATGTGTTTCGTATAGCTTGCAGTACAGAATGTATCTGCTGTCGTTTTAGCGTAGATTTCGCCTGGCCAGCAATCCTAAAATTCATTTCGTTCTTGAGAACTGGCAAAACTATTAGCGTTAGGTTAATATTTTTCGAGTGTTTCCATTTTATCAAAAAGAATTCGCTTCTCACACTCAAATTCAAGAAATTTGGAGCAGATGGTACTTCGTTAGTATGCCACATAATATTCTGTAAATACTGGCAATATTTTTTATACAAAACAAGCCAATTTGAAAACGTGTTGAATTTGATAATGTTATTTTTTCTAATTTTTACAATAAAACGAATACATAACATACAAAATTTAACTAAATATCATTCTATTCCATTCATTCATTCATATCATTCCCATTATATACAGCTATACATGAAAGGCAGCACACACCAAAATAACACAAAGCACTTAAACATATATTTTACCTGGTAAATAATTTTTCCACCAACTGCCTTTTCTTTATGCCGACGAAGATGATATTGCGCCGGTTTTCTAAGTTCCTTTAGAGATTGAGAAAAAGGAACACGGTCCCCCGTAGCATCCGGTAGCATTTTTTTCACCTCACTCGAAAATGTTTTTGTATTTGAGTAGCAATCGTCCCAGTATCGTTCCCTGTCAGACATTTATAAAAGAACGTCATTGAACGCTTGACAAACAAGTTTTATGCAACATATTTTTGTTGCCGTTCTTAGCGCAAGCAATTATAGGCTACATACTTACCGTTCGACTTTTAATTCTGTAAACTCCGTTGTTGGAACACAATTTGTGCGCGGTTGCCTACAATTAATATCAGCATCAGGCATGAGAAAATGAAACCAAATCAAAATTTATGTTTTTTTTTAAAGACAAGGTTTTCTGAACCTATAACAAGAATAATTAACTGAGCATGCTCACCTTCTTAATCTGCTCTTGCTCGTTTGGCAAGGTATTCTTACCAGGGAAGGTTGAAAACCGTTGTAATGATCAATACGCAAGTCCCACAGGTTCCTGCGATTTATTTTAACGTGTTCTGGATATTTATTAAAATATATTGGTCAACTAAAAAAACTAGTCGCATCCTATAAGCAATTAGCTAATTTTTTACAATGAAAGCATGGTTCGTAGAAGCCTATTCCTTATATCTGCCATTTGTAGATTTTAATTTCACCTGCTTCATTGAACTGAGTGCATGTTCCTGGTAGAATAGTTCGTTTTTCAACGATAGTTTCCAAGAAAAACTGCAACAACATGAAGATCATTAACGTATTTTAAGCCATTTGCATTATTGATGATTACGCGAAAAAAAAACAAATAAACAATTCTCACTAAAATAAAAATCACAATCCAATCAACTTGGTACCTTCGTTACGAGAACGTGGGAAATCCGTAGTACATTCATATCTTTAATCACCCTCTGGTAGTGATTTTTGTGTTTGGAAATCTGTTTCAACAGAATGTGTTTCACCCATTCTTGGGTAAAAAGACGCGGCCTGTAAAAAATCTCATTTTCATTAAGCATGTTAAAGTTTTTCGATTTTCGATTTCGTGCTTTGATGCTATTTACTTTTTTCTCATGCTTTAGTAACACGCAGTAATGACAAGCTTTGTTTAATCAATAAAAGTTTCACAAAGTTTTTAACGGTTATACGATTGTACTCTATTGTGGTATGAGAGCAGTTTTTACTGTTTATAACTATTTCACACCTGCCGCTATGTACAGTGAATATTCGCTGATGGTGATTTTCCTCTGCGGCGTTCTTTCGGTTGTGTTGCCGTTGTACGAGAGAAGGTACCTGGTAAGTATGTTGAACATTTTCAGGAAACAGGGATTCATAGGAGGGCGGAGGAGATCTTCTTTCCTCCACATCATAGAATCTTTGATTAGAAGATGAAAATGCCATGCAGCTTCTTTGTTGGTGCAGATCAAGATTTCAGATATAGGCCAAAATCTTTACGAAAATGCATATAGCTGCATGTACAATTGACATTGTGTGATTAAAACAGACTCACTATTTTGCAGCATATTATTTATATATAATCAAAAGGAGTTTCACATTTGCGCATCTAAATATATAATATCACATTATTCATCAAACTTGTTCACTTTAAACCAGACTTTATGTTTATCGCGCTACAGCTGCTGACCCCAAGAAGCCTAGGATTTTCTTGTTTTACACACTATACAGGTATAGCAATCGATTTATGGCTAGGCTATGAATGGGCTTTTACTATTGTATACTGTACATGACGCAGACACGTGTCGTATATGGCTATTAAAATTATAATTTCATACTAAAGCTCAGTATACGAGATAAATATTACCGGCGGTTGGGTTTGTTACCTTTGTGAGTATACCTCGGTTTGCTGTTTTCAATAACGCTGGAACCTTGGTGTTTTGCGTCCAAAAACAACATCAACCAAAGTAACCCCCGTAGACCTTTTAGCTGTCTGATAAGCGCTTCTTTGTCAACGATAGTTTCTTTTACGTTTCAACACAGTTATAAATAGTGTTTGGTAAACCGCCATAGCCGGATCAATCTTACACCTGTAAATTACGACAAGTACAAGCATTACGAGCAACCTAACAAAGCCAAGATAACAAAACTTGCTTAAAACTATAATGGGAAATTCCTAAAACCTGCGGTTGACGGAAAGCTCAAAGTTCTGAGTGAAGCATAAACACTGCAGGTGGAAATGTACAAAAGCTCAAGTTCGAAAGAACTTGAATTAAAGTTGGTGGGTACCCGTCGATCCCCAACGTATGATATCAAAATAAAAAGCAAAGGTGTTTAAATCTGAGCAAAACGCCGTTGTACTGTTAATTTGTCCAGAGTACATGTCCACAACTTTGACGTTTGGTGTATATTTGTTTGGCATTTGACAGACAAAAAATGCGAGATTAGTCTTTCATGAACATAAACTAGTACTGTGTAACGCGTAGGCTATATTGGCGCTTGTTGCACATAAATTCAGTTTCAGGAATGTTGGTTCTTGAAATAAAGGAACCGAAAAACTGAGCGACGTGATACGCGTGACCTTCTGCACACCACATATGAACTCCATAGCGACCACAGCGAGTACTGTGCAAACAAATGCTGGCAGCAAATAATGGAAAAAGAGGAAGTTTGCATTCGAATAATCGGTTGTAGTTGATTCAAGCTGACCACTATCTCACTGTTTCTACCACGTATAGGCTACAGCCGCTACACGATGCACATAAAAATTTCATAGAAAAAGATTCTATCTATATTTGTACATTATCTCTTACACGCTTAGACGACTTTTTCACT
Source organism: Clavelina lepadiformis (assembly GCF_947623445.1). Lineage (NCBI taxonomy): Eukaryota > Metazoa > Chordata > Ascidiacea > Aplousobranchia > Clavelinidae > Clavelina > Clavelina lepadiformis. Next base: position 8,842,747 of record NC_135243.1, read on the forward strand.
TTTTTTTTTCGGAGAAAAACTAACCGTTACTGACGTTAATTTTCAAACAGAGTCAGCACACTACAAAATAATTGTGAAAATAACTAACTTGATGCTGATTGACAGCAAATTTTGTAAACTTGATAATGAATCTCGGGTTTGTGAACACCTAAAACCACTGAGGCTTCCTCGTTTTCAACACATCTCCAGTAAACATTCGAAATGCAACTATGATCTCGATTAAAGCAAAAATAGCAACATGTTTGCAAAGGACACCTTATAATGCTAAAAATTCTCAACTCGCAACTGAGTGCTTTTTGTGTAATGTTGCTATTTAATTTAAGACAAGCCTAAAGGCTGTTGCCTGGAGTTAAATAAACAAATTTTAATTAACGTCCAGGCTCTTCTGTGTAATGGATGCAAATACAACATGTTGTATACGATTTGTCTTGTTGTCAATACCAAGATTGGTCATACCACTTCACACGCAGTTTAAACCAAAACATGCCCTCCTTAATCTACCAATGTCCTAAAAAAATACTGAATTTTACAAGCCAATTTTTGCAAACGATTTAAATTGTGATATAATTTTCTGTGGTACAGTTGGCCTAGTTCTGCCAGACTACTGCCAAAGCCCCAAACCATTGCCTCCTTTTAACTCTTGGCATTTCTTGATCGTAGCGATAAAATTCTAGTACAAATAACATAGCATTACAAGCCTATGTACGTTTTTTTTATAAGCCGAAGATATCGATTTCCATTATGTAAGCCCACAGTATAAATTGAAAACCGGATAGAAATGTTGACAAAAGACATTCTAAAAAGATATAAAAATCTTCACAAACATAACAGGGCGATATGGAAATTTTAATATTATCCTGGTTGCAAGATTATGTTGCCATGTGAACCAGTCATACAACACACTGTACAAAGAATAGCACATGGCAATCACTTTTAGCTTTACAGTAAACTCTTTCATACAATACATTTTTATTGCTTTAGAAAGTACTGGTACGCATCTCAATAAGTTTCTAAAAACCCGTTCAAATTTCTGGATTCAAGTACATGAGCGATTTATTAGCAATGCCAATAAGCATCAGAGCAAATAGTAAAGACACACTGACACGTCACCATTGCCTTTGTCTGACATCAGGGAAAGAGAAAAAATTGTAACATTGTACAGTGCTCAAGGAACTTTTTTATCTGCCGCCTAATACAATGGGCATTACTAGACCACAAACAATTAGAATACTCAGTAATTCCTCAACTTACGAATATTCGTAGATACGAACGTTTAGTTTCGTATTTAGGCCTACCCATTACGATATTAACCGCGGACACTGCATACAGCATTAAACGTCCAATCATCAAGATGAAGTTCATTCATAATTTGCTCATTGGTGCACGAGAGATACTCCCGTCCTGGCATGACCCTACGGGTTAGACAATGAGAAAAATAGTGCGAGAGCAGAATATACGATGCGTGAAATGCAGATTGAGTTTAATGACTTTCAAAATACATTTGCGGCGATGCCTGCACTGTAATGTTCTGATGTAAAATGAAATGACTAAACTATGCGCATTGTGCAGAGACAATACAACAAAGCTTGGATGGTTTTCATTAATTATTACAGCAATAATATGAGATCATGCAAAACACAAGCAAGTCCGTACTTATTTAAAATCGAAGTAATAAACCGAAAAATGTTATGCAGGATAATAACACTACGCAGGCTGTATGTTGTGCAGGCCCGGTTTAATCGAATGACCTTAGTCTTAGTCAGTAAGGCAATCAGAAGGATGTCGGTAGAACACAAGATTAAAGGTAACAGAAATCAAGGAACATAATGTAATACTTTATGGGCAATTAAAGTCAAGCATGCTATTTCAGACACTCCTTCCCACTCTGACCCCGACTCAAACGTCGGTGGACCGCTGTAACTCCATAACATACTGTATTTGTATGTTCATGTGAATACAATGCAACGATTAGAGACAATTGCGTTTTTATTTTATTTTTGCGTCTTTAAAATAAGAAAACAGCTTAAGTAACATGTTACGTATGTGATGCACGAATGTTTGGTAGACATATATAGCACTGTACACCAATTTAAAGTACAATACCAACTTACGAACAATTCAAGATACGAACGGCCGTTCGGAACGTAAATTGTTCGTAAGTTGAGGAGTTACTTGTAATTTTACAAGCACAATTGCTTTGTTCACCTATTATTTTGGTTGCCGTTTGGGATAACAGGACAAAAAATCGTGTTAACAACTGCCTATGACGCACCTATCAGATAAGTTCGTACTAGCTGCTCATAATGAAGTAAACTAATTAACCTGGTGAGCACTGTACTAACCTGCCTAGGCGTTTGGGATAAGGCTATTTACTCGTGTGTGTTATACCTGGTTATGTTCGAAAATTCCAACCGTCTCCCTTCTAACAATTCAAATCCTATATCTAACCTTAAACCTGTGTTTTTTTAACTATTTTTGGGTCATGAACCCCAATAACATTTTTCTAAAAGCTATGGATCAATTTGCCTAATACACAAGGCAAAAGTCGAAGTTAGGTTTTAATCAACGTGGTGGTAGTCGAAAAGAAGGCAAACGAAATAAAATACACCCACTGCACTACTGTACTAACTAAACTATACAACAACAGAAAAACCACAACTGAATCAGAAAGAATTAAAAGCAAAGGAGCAAGCAGTATACGCTCTCTCCTCATTTACTAGTGTAGTCATTGTGTATTATTACATCACAAACGCGGTTTTGGAATTGTCCAAAGTAGTCAAGGTGCATGTCTGAATACAGCTGTGGTCTGATCATGTGGATTAACGACCTTGTGGACAGATAAAGACAAATGAATTTTCGTAATAATTACATTTCGTTCTAAGGACGCTTTAAATGATTTTCTCGCACCCCTTAGGTGTGATACCGTGTTGCCTGTAGTACTGCATTGTGCTTGTTGTGCCGGTTAGCTAGATATTGGGTGAACTTACCTGGTGCGCTCAGTGCCGACTCTCCAACTTGGTCGTCAGATCAATGACGTAAAAAGCTAATAAAGTGCTGTACTCTACAGTCTACTCTACCTTACCAGTTAGCGGTTCAAAGTAACGTATTGTATTTACATAAACCATGTTATACTTTCAGCTCTATCTATTTTTTAACATGTTGACTTGGCGCTTTTTGGCAAGGTCATGGGCTCTATGTGTAGTAAGTTTACATTCCTTTTTTTTAAGCTTGTAACTACATCAGTTTGCAATGCAGTGAAAGACAATTATAAAAAAGTTAATCTGTTTTGTAGTTTTAAATTATGACTATTATTGTGATGATCTACACTCCAACAGCGTAAATGCATATACGTACGCTTCAGTTACAGATATTTCTCAGACGAATTATTTGTCGTTATTTTGACATGCCACCACATACGTAGGGAATAAAACCATTGTAATATTGGCAATTAAAAAGGCAGTATTATGTTGATTGTCAATACTGCGCAGCCTTAATAAGTAGTGTATGGTTACGATATGCTGAAATTTCAGACTGTATTGGCCAGCGTTACCAACAGGTTTGTTTCATTTTGTTGCAAATGGTGTTTGTCTAACGCACAACAACACTGGCAAATATAATAATAAGCGATTTTTTTCCTACAGCACTTTGCTAAACCGCTAGGTACAAAAGCATATACTGTTCTAATCACATTCTGGCATACGTTTCTAGTTACTGCTCATAATACTCTGGTCCACTCAAGGCGTGTCCGTTTGCGCAATTTATTTTCTTCAGTTATTCCGGTTCGTCTGTTCGATTACTCCAAACTAATACACAAAGGCAAAATATGTTTATCCGCTTGCTCTGTATAGACTAAGCTTTGTTGATAAAAAGATACGTTGGCTTATGATTCAAACACAGCAGTATCGATTTATTTTGATACGATATAGTATGGGAAAATTGTGTTATGTGCTACTGCATGCGTACACTGCAAAGAAATAGTTTATTCGGTATCTGCCACAGGTTGTTTCAGCCAGGCTGAAAAACGTACGTCGAACGTCAATTTTTTCCCCCATTATACGGCACGACTTGCAAACTATAAAAGTACAGCAATTCAATTTATAAGAAAAAAATAAGCAGAATTTTCTAATTGATGACTGGTCAGCATACAATATCGTGTATTACAGCCTAAATGTTACTCGAATAGTGGTTCTGCGATTTTAGCTGTAACATTAGCCTTATTAAGCAGAACCTTAAACTTCGCTCAATGCTTATATGATTATATTTACATGACAACAGGAGAGAAAGAAACCTTTGTTCACCCTTGCTTTTCTCAAAACAAGCCTAACTATAGCTGCAGGTGAGTTTCATCAAAAAGCGAAAGCGACAACCAAAAGTTATACGGGACATAAAAACATGCAAATATTCTTGTCGTAGCAATAAATACATTTGGAAAGACTATGCAGCGTCGCTATGTTCATGTGAGGTTGTTGTCATGCTTTGGAATTGTATTATGGAGATCGGGTAATGGATCCTATAATATAGCATAGGTGTTGTTGCTACTCATTTTATCTGAAATTACAGATGCAATTTATGTGGCGTTTATTTGCGCATTAGTAAGTATAGTTACCGTATAATAATATATCACACTTTATTTCCAGTTTATCCTTTACGATTTAAAGGTGTGGCGAAATAATATTTCGCACTATTGTTTGTTTGTTTTTCGTGCATCTTCCCACGCTTTTGTTATCTTTAGTTATCAGTTAACTTTTATTCTGTTTGTTATTTCTCTTGATGATCTGATTTTATTGATTTCGCTTGTCCACTGTTTTTTCACGTTGTTTATACCGCCTCAAGTGTTTCGATGTGGTCCAGTGCAGATTCATACGTGTCCTGTTTTCGGTTGGTTTCCCGCATGGGCTTCGGGCGGGAGAGATGAGCTGGCGAGAAAAAGGTGGCTTTCATGGCAGTCGTGGTATGGGCGGTTAGGAAGAGGACCTGTCGTGGATGTTGGTCACTCAGAACTGCCCTGGTTGCTTTATTATATTTTACCATTTTGATTGTAAAACGTGTGCACCGTAAGTCAAGCCCCAAAAACGGAGTGGAGTGCTTTTAATCTGATATCGAAATACAATCTCACTACGTTAAAAGAGGCTTGTTGGCTTTGAGTGGGCCGTGAAAGCGGTGGAGAAGGACCTGGCAATAGAAAATCTGTAACAAAGGTAACTGATTGTCTACGCAAGCTGCCTCTCCATCTTACACTATAACCTGTGGTTGCCAACCACTAACCATAAAGCAATAAGCATCCAACATGTGCATTGTCACTTGGCTTACACTGTAGAGCAGGGGTGTCAAACTCAATCGCACCAGGGGCCAAAACTCAAAACTTATTTAACGCCGCGGGCCGTAAGGATAAAACTTGATTGAACGTTTCGTGACACGAGTACATGAATTGGAACAGTCAGCGAAACAGCACCAAATTTTTGTTTTTTTGGCGGTTTTGGCTGGGAATAAATCGATTTATTCTATCGCATGATGAGGCAACTGTTGTGCTGCTATATTGTGCGATTTGTTATAATCTTGTTTCTTGCTTGAAAAAAGTAAGTTATACTGCACAATGATCTCGCGGGCCGGAAATAGTTCAATGTATAAAATAGCATTGCGGGCCAAGTTTTATTGTAAAGCGGGCCGGATGTGGCCCGCGGGCCGGGAGTTTGACACCTATGCTGTAGAGTGTAGACGGATAGTTATGACTTATGAATTATGATCAACCCGTTAAAAACAGCAAATTAAAACGTTAAGATTTGACATGTTTGTTGCAATCTCTGCCGATTTGATCTTTCTGACGTATTTCTAAGATTAGAACAGTTGCATAAATTCCAAATTTCGTTACTTGGTTGAAAAGTGTTCCATCAACAGTGATTTTGATCCATCAATTTTATGCGAAAAGGTTTTCCTTACAGCGCCACTTCTTACCTGTGGTCAATGGCTTCTTTCTGTATATCACTGTGGACGTACCTTACAAAGAACATTTACCGTAAAACCTCTATTTGAGCGCCACCTTTATTTGAACGCCACCTCTAATAGAACGCCACTTTTAAAGAAGGGTAGAAAAATAGAGCGCCTCCCTCTAATTGAACGCCACCTCTAATAGAACACCACTTTTAGCAGCGGAATTGTATTAGCAGGTCTCTACTGATAATTCTCACCAGCTAGTCAAAAAATAGAGCGCCAACCTCTAATTGAACGTCACCTCTAATAGAACGCCACTTTTAAACAAGAGTTGAAAAATAGAGCGCCATGGTGGTGAAATAGAGGTTTTACGGTAATTACGCAGCAAGTAGCAATGTTATCGTATCTCTTCAAAGATCGCCTTCGGCATGCAGTTGTGTGTTACAAGCTACGGTTCGTCACCAACGCCCAACACTGTTACCATGATCACTAGAAAGTGGTGGTCTGCCTAAGATAGGTTTAGTTTGCAATGGGTTTTCTGTTTTTATCCGCTGATTTACAGCTTTTACCTGTTGATGTTTTATGTAGTTTCAAGTTTAGTGGCCGTGCTAGTTGTCATCAGCAGATCAATACCATCACTACTTCCATTAACGTTTTTAGCCTTCTAGACTTTGTCATTTTTCCTACATTAGTGCATATGCTGTTATCAATTAGAACTTGTTTCAATTTTGCCCTACCGAGCCAATAATGAAAAAGACTGTGTTTGATTAGTTCATGAGGTGTCCAACCCGTGGCCCGCGGGAAGGTTCTGCATGGCCCGAGCGGAATTTTTCAAAATGACTTAGGCCTATATTATCAACTGAATCACCTACGTAATTTATGGCGGACTTACATTCCGAGAAATTGTCATCTATTGTTTGCTTTCTTTCTCTATTGCTCTATAGTCTATAACTCTATACTATAAAGTAATAGATAGTAGAGATAATAGATAGTAGAGCAATAGATAGATATAATTAATATACTGTAGTAGTGTAGTCTCTAGTGCAGGGTTGCACAACTGTTCAAGTTAATTTCATTGCATTACAATGAATCATCACATCACATTTTCCACTTTGTTACGTTCACATCCTTTCCACATAATAAATGATTAAGTTGGTCATAAACAATTACTTTAACTCAAACTACTGGCTGAGTGTGCAATAAAATTTAGCTAACAACTGCTATTCGTATATATATGTACAGCACATGACTGCTACTGGCTGAATATAAGGCCAAGAAGTAGTACATACACAGAATATAGCAAAATTATTTGCTCACTTGCCTAAAATTTGGGTCGCAATTATGGCATGTTTGATGTCAAATCTTTACTCATGCAATGTATATTAGCACGACTATTACAAATCCATTACATTAAATCATTGGTTCTCAACCTTTTACAGTTTTTGGCCCCCTTACAGCGACCCTTAAAATTTGTGGCCCTGCTCATGAATAAATAGCGGAGATTGTATAGCCTTTGCGCCGCTAGTTTCGCACTGCAAGCACAAGCACAAAAACGTAAGCAGCTTATGTGCTATAGTTGTGCCATTAAGTTTGCAGAGCTAACAGAATGTTTCCGGGGATTTCCAATAACGAAATAAGCAAACATCAGTTGTTTCGTTCCTTGACTTGACAATAACGGTTGACTATGAGTTTTACTGAAACTTGTGATGTCAACTTTGTTTGATATTTTTCGTCATACATTTTGTCAGTAGGGCTACAATTGACATATATTAATTGCATTTATACTTAAGCAGACTAAAATTAACCCTTTTATATAATAATACATAGTTATATACTAATGCTTCTTCGTTTTTCAACGATCAAAAAAAGAAATTCTTTTGTCATAACTTTCAACGAGTCAACAATAGTATACCTATAATACATAGTTTCCGTTTTAAAAAAGAATGCTTGGGTAATTTTTATTTACATCTTACGAGATGTTGAAACAGGCTATCTGTTGCAACTCTTCTAAAACGATAAATAATTTTGTCAAATACGAAAACATATTGCACTAATAACTATGGCTTTCTATTTTCCCTTTAAAGTTGAAAAGCTTAGATGGTGACGCTGAGACGGGTTTTTCTAGCTGCAGGTGTATTTCTATGGCAAGGCATACTGGACAAAAGGTAAAACCGTTACCAGTAATATATTGGCTTGGCCAAGCGGAACAAATCGTGTAATTACAGACGATTATACATTAACAATTAGAGTGGGGTGGTGGCTCGGGATCGTTGTTTGGACAAAGTGAACGCCAATGTTTTAGACTGTGTAAGCTGGCGGCTGTAATGTACTTGCTTGCACTTTTATAAAAATTATTTTTTTGTATAAGTTCACTAAATTATATAAATTTATTTTATTTTATGTACATTAATTAAGCGTACTTCAATTTGTACAACAATATTTCAAATTGTCTGAATTTATTCAAGTTTACACAAGTTTGTTTGAAACTATGAACTTATCCTAAACCTTGCAGGTAGGCAACTCCAACTGCTAATAATTCACAAAATAAGTAACCTCACACAGGTTAGTTAACAGTTCAAAACATTTTGTAAACTTGTTACACTAAATACGTCAATTGCAGTTTTTTTACAGATTTTGAAAAACAACAAGTCGATAAATAAGACGTCAAAATATTACTTGTGAGTGTAAACTTCAAATTAATTATAATTATCGACAAATACAGCACAAAGCCATTAGTTGTGGACCACAGTCTTTTAGGAACGACAAATATTTGGAAAATAAAAACGATGCAACATAGGGTACTTGTCTTGTACATGGCTGTCCTTTTGATTGATCATTTTAATTAGTTGTTTCTTAAGTCTTATCTAAAATTTATAATAAATTATGATAGTTAGGCCTATATGAACCTTGTCTACAAGTTATTAAAAAAATTATGTGCGACGATACAAAGCTTGTACACCATTTTTTGAGTTGTGTCACTAAATTATTAGTAGTAAACATTACTTTAATGACTAACACAATCATTCATTTTAAGGTAAAAGAAGATTGGTCCATTTTAAAAACGTAACACGTCATTCATTTCGTTACAGTTACAAAAATGTAACTTATGTATACTCCGAGGTTTTGTCGTTAACGTCGAGCGATTGAGTTCAGTATATAGCTTGGCAAGACAAACTGTTATTATCAAGTGGCTTGATAAGTAGGTTATTTCCGTTTTAAAGCACTTTGGGAGGTAGATAACATAATACAGGTTCTTTAAACTTTGCCTTGCTATACAAATTTGTATTCATTATTTTTTTTGCTGTGTGACATGTCCAATACCATGCAGTTAAATATATTTCTGAAAAGTTTAAAATTTAAAATTTATTCCTTTGGAATTGCAACCTCCTGACCAGGTGAACCCTATTCAGAAAGGACCTTTGACTTCTGTTTGCAATCTTTTGAAGCTTTTTTCTTTGCAATAAAATTTGTCAAACTGTCGTGGATTGTAAATTGTTAAACCGCAATTTAAAGCCCTTGCAGACATTTTGACGGTTAAGGTCTAGCATAAAAGTCACTCTAGTATTCACAACGTTGATCACATTGTAATCGCAATATATACCTACTCACAATTACTCTTGAATCAACAAGTATTTTCATCATCTTGAAGGTAATGGCAAACCAACTAAGCAAAGTTGGGTGCACAAAGTAGTTGTTTTGCGACTAAAAAGATATGATCAAAACCTGTTGACGACCGACACAAAATGAAGTTATTGACTTTTCGTCATCATTGGTTTGATCTTTATCAGCCAAACTCATTTCAATAGTTTATCAAAAATTTTATAACTTGTAATATTTGTAGCAATCAGTCAAGCGCCCGAAAATATATTTTGCTACAGTCTGTAAACACTTGCTGGGTTAGTACCTCATCAAAATGATGGAAAACTTCAAGGTCAACTATGTTGGTGACAGACATAATCCGAACAATAAATATGTAATTTGTTGCATAGTATATACGGTGTAATTCCCCAGGTACAACGGTTCTGTCCCACAGCAAACATTCGTTAAGTTTACACTAATAAACACACTTGTTTGCCAAATCAAATTTGCTGAGTTTGTTACCGTCACTCATATGTGAAACGTTGCAAAAACGACGTATCTCAACTTTTCAATAAATTGTTTACTCCTTTTTTCATCACAAAGTAATGTTGCGTTACAAGTTTACGAATACAAATGTAATAAACTCCACTGTTCATTAAAATAGCATCAAGATACAAAATGCTTTGCTTTACGCCAGCACTGGATGAACTTTAATTTTCCAATCTTAAAATCGGCTTAAGATGGTTACCAATTCCTTAACTACTGGGTGAGTTTTGTTTATTTAGTTATTCAACCATTTTTGTTTACGAAAAGAGACAATTGAGCTTTATAAATCTAGTTTTTATGCACATCAACTATACTAAGTTACAACCTTACGAATAAATATACATAATATAAAACTTTTTAATATGCCAACAGCTGACAAGCTAACAGGCATGTATGCACGGTACATACTGCATGCGACTTGGGACTTTCTAACACGCCAGCCGCTGAATGCTATAGACTTTGGGTGATTTCTTGGCTGAAAAAAAACACCAACCATATGCTGCACTATGCAGTATGAGTGTACGATCGGTCTAAACAGTTTTTGTTAAAGGCTCACGTGAGAATCTTAAAAAATTATAAAGCATTCATTTTTGTCGTCTCCTTAAGGAATCACTATTCATGTTTACATTAATTGACGCAAATGCTTTTGGATTAAAACTGTGACTTGCCTAAAAGCAATCTCAAGTGTTCAATTGGTTTGACATTCATTGCAGAGGGTTCCATGACATTTGACCGCGGGAAAATGACCGCGAACAAACTCACCGGGGACAACTGAACGTGATGTAAATTGACCGCGAACAAACTAACCAGGAACAGACTTACTGGAATGAAAATTGACCGGGAGGTAAATTGACCGTGCAAGTGCTGAATTATTGTGTTTAAGTTGATGGTAGTATATGATATGTAAAGTACACCCTACACCCTACAAGGGGCCAAAAAACTCTACGAGTGGCAACCTTGACTGCAATACACATACTAAATTGGCTGGGATTAAAGCTGATGCGCGACTAGATAGTCAATTAGAATTTTAACCTTTTGACGGCCAATTTGTCGCGGGTTAATTTGATCGCCGGCCAATTTATCAACGGTTAATTTCATCGCCGGCCAATTTACGTCACGGTTAATTTGATCGCCGGCCAATTTGTTGCCGGTCAGTTGTCCACTACCAGTTGTCGCCGGTGAATTTGTTCACGGTCACTTCACGTGATCCCATTGCAGAGATGGAAAAATACATGGTTGTCCAGATGTTCAATCATTCACACCTTTTAATATTCGAGGCTGATATTTGCATATAGATCCTTATATTATAGTCTTTCATGTCTTTGTCGATAGACACTTTATGGTATGCCTAAACATTCGGTTGGGGTTTAATTTAAAAACCATATTAACATTTGTACAGCTGTTCTTAAACAATAAAGTGGAATTATTGGACACTTTTGCGACAGATATCAAAGCTAGATAAAACGCTTTTGAGTGTATATAAATGTTATGGGTTCATTAAATTCCTTTTCATGCAAATAAAATATCACAAGCTTTATTATTTCGCCAAAGTTTAATGTGTGTGACGTCAAGTCACTCCATGGTTATAACGTATGCACTGAACTTAATTCTTTAAATACAATCAAAAAATACATGTACGAAGATGATAACTAAGATCGCCATCAAGCTGAAATGAATTAAAAAAAACAAACGGCATTCAATCTATAATAAGGATTATGACTTGGCGCTTTAAGCAAGCAAACTTATGATGTTGTAATTTATTCACTTTGTAATTATAATTATATAATCTTAATAGTCAATTTCAATGGTAAATAGTCAAAGCAAACTAAACGATTCATTATGATAACAACACCGACAAAGGACCCATAGAGTAAAAGTTTACATCACAGACACAATTATGCAGCCAGCAGTATAAAGATTAACTCGTTGGCGCTTGTTATCAAACTGTTGACATTGTAATCCAGAATTAAACCGTTAAGAGAAAACATGAACACTGGCTTTGCCTGTATTCCTTTTAGAAAAGTCATATTTAAATTAATATTCTAAAGTGGGGCGTTTAATTCTTTTTGCAGTTTAGTAATTTTGTTTACTCTACAAAATCAGTTGGATATGTATGCATTTATAGGCCAATGTACAAAAGTAGCAATGTAAAACTACACCAGTTAAAGCGTTTTGCGAATCGTTGTCATGAAATAGAAAAACACGGCCCGTAAACTTTGTTTTCTTTTCCAACGATCCAAAACGAAATATTTTTACCTTGGTAGCTGCTGTTGATGTGGTAAACCGGGATACAGAAAACGTTTTCTTTCTGCAAAGTAAAAGAGAAGCTTAAGATTGATCATATCGAGGCAATGCATTTTATAGAAGATATATAAACATTATATGATCAACACCAGTTTAAACTATCTAAAGTTCTAAACCATTATAGAACTCAAAGTATTTTTCAAAGTAGTTTTAATCGAGTCATTTACTCTACAATCTAAAGGTCAAATGAAAATTTTACACAGTACTTCTAGTATACGATAAACTTTAGAAAGGCATTAAATTTTCATATTTGAGGCACGCCTGTACCTGGCAATTGTTTGATATCTTATGTTATGTGTAAGCGGATTTTTAAGTCAGGAGCTTTAGCTTCACTAATGGTAAACCGACGTGGTACCAACGTCACCCTTAAACTCAGGAGCAAGTCTAAAACAGGTTGATCTTATATAAAAGAATACTACTCACTGAATAGTCTGCAGGTAAAATAGTTTTGAAAAAAAGTTCTGGGTTAGATAATAATAAGCAAAAGAAAATCGCAAAATTGACCTTAATTGTAACGTAAAAGAAGGCTCTTGTGATGTCATACATAATCATAGAAAACATTTGCAAAAATTATAAGTTTAGCAATACCTACTGTATAACACGTATGTATATGGTACGGCTGTATTGGTTGCTCTAACTGCCAATAGCTTGGTAAGTGATAGCCTATAGCCCAACCACGGCAACCAATACGATACCGATTTGATGGGTGGCCTATACGGTGCAAAGGATACCGTAACTTCACGGACGCACTGTTTTGCGCCCAGATTTTTTATGCTTAAAGCAGTAATACATTCAATAACAATGCATCACATTGCAAATTTCTTCATATGACGACTAATTACTAATTAATTAGACATCCGCGCAAGGAAAGCAACAGTAACAGCAAGTTGTCAAGCAACTTACGACTACTCTATGACATAACAAGAGCCTTCATCTACGACACAATGAAGACCAAAAAATGAGACGTTTTGGGATATTCTTTTGCCGATAATTACCTAAGCATAAATTAGTTTTTTTAAATGTTTACCAGAATGTACAGTTAATAGCGTTGTTTCGTATAAGACAAACTTGTTGTTAGACTTGCCACTCACTTTAAGTGTTGGTATGAATATATTCAAAAACTGTAGACAACACAAGGCGTTGACAAGACAACACTTACAATGCAAATTGCCATAAAATAGGATCATGCTCATAGTTACAACTTAAAAACCAACACACGATCTAGAGTTCGAAACACTCCAGAAGAAAACGATGCGAATTCGATAGGATTATAGAAGGAGGGGTCGGCGGCGTCATTAGTCCAGACAACAAATGTGACAAAACTAATCACAATAATACAAAGCTGCAAGACACAAAACTGTGGAATGATAAATGAAATAAAACATTTCAGTCCGCAAGAAAAAAAGACAAACAGAACAAAGGGGCAAAACCTAAAATTTTGGAATGATAAATAAAATAAACCATTAGAGCACACAAGTAAAAAACAAACAGAACCGATCAATCAACAAACAACACAAAATGAATGCGTAAACATTAAAACAATAAGTGCCGAAGAAGTGCATACACACAAATTAAATAATGCATAAAAATATTACATAGTGCAGTCATATTTGTTACACTTACTTGGCGCAAAATTTTTCCGTTTTCGTTCTCTGCTCTTTCGCTGTGTCGGCGAAGGTGGTAGCTGGATGGTTTTTGAATTTTCTTTGGGGATTCGTTGATGGGAACTCGATCGCCAACAGCATGCGGCAGCATATCTTTTACTTCTTGCGGGAATGCTTTTGTATTTGTGTAACAGTCGTCAGAGTAAAGATCCCTTTGCACATATATATATAAAATAAACTTATGCCCTTTCCATTTACAGTTATTATTTTGTAACAAATGTGACTACACCATATGTATTCTTATACTTTATTTAATTTGTGCATGTGCGCTTGTTGGAATTCGGCACTGTTTATTTTAGTATTTACGCATTCATTTTGTGTCATTTGTTGATTGGTCGGTTCTGTTTGTTTTTTACTTGTGTGCTCTAATGGTTTATTTTATTTATCATTCCAAAATTTTAGGTTTTGCCCCTTTGTACTAGTGTGATTAGCTTTGTCGTATTTGTTACGTGCACTAATAACGCCGCCGGCCTCATCCTCTTATCGTATCGAATTCCCATCGTTTCCCTCTGAAGTGTTTTTTGAAAAAATCTGGCAGTTCGGTTAGTTCGTGTTTGTGACAGGGCGTTTTCTCTACTCTATGCTTGTGATCTGTGATTTTGTGATGATGAGTGACCTTTCCTCTTCTACATTTTAGCTTATAAGTCGACGTCCATTTTGTGTGTAGTTTTCAAATATAAGTGCTCACCAACACTCAAGTGTGACACTGGTGTGGCGGTTCCCTGTGAAAGCAGATGTAGACCTTGGCTTAGACACTTATACGCATCATGTAACAGTTGTAATGCGTTTTAATTAAATTAAGTTTCATTAAAATGCCTTTTTCCAATTCCGCAAAACGGTTGTACAAAATTCCCTTTATATACGTACCACTCAACTTTGACCTCATCGAACTGAACCACGGGAAGAATTCTGTTCCGGTTAATGTTTGGATCAGACCACCTGTGTCATAAAATTTTGCATAAGTTCACAAATTTTTTTTGTAGTTGCAGTATATATATATATATATACCACTGCAGTGAGGTATATGAAGCTAAAGAATAACATATCAAATTGGGTCTGTACGGTAAAGGGATTAACCTCCTTAGCTTCTGTTTGTTTGATTGAGAAGGTATTCTGATTAAAACAGGTTTCAAATCCTCTGAGCTGCCAACTGGAAAATCCCACATTTCCAAATCAGAATTGTAAGAATTTTCTGTTAAATAATGGAGTTTTCATCTATGTTTGTTTCAATGTGAAAGGATAAAAAAGAAAACATGCAAATAAAGCCACTGCTGCATCATAAAGATACGCTAATTAAACTTTGTATAAATTTTAACAGTCAAATTTTACCACTGCTTTGAGAAATGCCTGCCGGTAGTTTAGATCGCTTTTCAACTTTTGTTTCCAACCAGTACTGCAAAATAATTAAAACGGGGCATTAGATAATGGGAAGAACGGTATACGATGTTTTAAAAATAGCCTATACTAAAATATAGGTACTTGACAAAGATTTTCTTTGCTTTATGTGTAAGTCAATCAACATTGGAAATAAATTATGCAAGCATTTAATGCTTTGAAAAGTATATAGAATATAGTAATATTATTAGTAATATAATTTGAAAACTATGCAGTAAAATACCTTTCCCACCAAAAAGAGATCTATGTCGTCCACTTTCATATCTTGTATTATCTTCCTTTCCATTTCTGTCAAGCGACTCGGGTCGGACAAGGTACTTTTAACCCAAGTTTCGTGTATCGAAGCAGGCCTGTAGAAGAGATATAAATTTTGCAACTGCGCATGTAAAAGTTGCTCAAAAAACTTTGATCTAATGTTTATCAGTTTTTGTATTATCCAATGCATGGCTTCAAAATTTCATATTACTGTGCTTAAACATGCTGTAGATAAGTATTCGACGTTTGTCTGCTTACATGTGAATAGTTTTGCAATCCCAGTCAACGATTTCATGATCAATAGATTCGTAGGGAGGTGGAGGTGAAATTCTTCTTTCATCTTCAAAAACTTCCGGATAAAAACCTTCCGACTCCATTCCCAAGATTTCGCAACACGCATGCACGTATGTCTACGCAACGAAAACTAAACCAACAATTTATGATCATTAATAAAAAAAAGCAATTTCATATTTAATAATGAGTTTACAATAAAAATAATGTAACAGACTTTTTACTATGTGATTAATTGAAGACGTAAGCTAATAAAATTGTTATCTCGTACGCCTATGTGCAGCAACCTAAACATACCTGCCGCTTGCCTAATGTATCAGTGGTTCTCAACTAAATCTCACTTAAATCAGTGGTTCTCAACCTTTCATGGTTAGTGGTCTCTTACAGTGACCCTCAAAATCCGTGGCTCCTTGCTCATCGATAAAAAATATAGATTGCTGATTGCAAAACACCTTTCACTTCACTACAACGTGTGCAGTAGCCTTCATCGCCGCTAATTTTGCACAACAAGCAGGAAAACGTCAGAAACGTTTTTCTTGCTCTGCCTCGCCTTCCCTACTACTACAGCATTATTCACTAGTGAGGAGGCATGTGCTCGTGGCCCCCGGAAAATGCCCCTATGGTCCCCGGTTGAGAAACCTTAGCTTAAAAAGTTTCTTCAAGCCTCACTCCTGAAAGACATTTAATTTGTTCTATTTAAATGCCAGTTTATACTTTGTATGGACAAACTTGATTTCATTTTTAGCTCGTTCATCAACAGCTTTAACTTTAAATCTTAACAACCAACCAACCAACCAACCAACCAACCAACTGACAACGTTTCAACCTAATGTGTGTTTGCCACTATGAATCCAAGCTTGCGAAACCAAAAAAAGAACGCAGGGAATTTCCAGTGACCGAATGAGCAAACAAAATTGTTTGCTCCTTGATTTGGTAATGACGATGAATTGTACTGTATCTGTGCCATCAAGCAACGTTCATTACATCAGGTGGTATCAGATGCCTTTCGTTTACTGCCAATGGCTGCGATTTGCGGCTATATATTGCGATTGAAAATGGCGGTAGCAAAGAGGACGGTACTGAAAAAATGGCGGTGCAGAAAAAATGGTTAAATGGTTAAAAATGGCAGTGCGGAAAATGCAGGTAACAAATGTCTTTTTGAGAACAAAAGGTAAGATGACCTGCTATAGCCTATAATAGTCAACACCGCCAAATTAATGAAGATGCAATATTACAAAACTATATACAGAACAGTGAGTACACTATGTAATGAGCACAGGTCAAAGCATGTTGACGGCAATATTGTTTGCAGGACCACAGACAACAATAGAATAAACTAAACACAAAAAACGCCTATATTGATATATACTGCAGCACATGCAAGTATTACATTATCCATACTTTCAGTATATACGTACTACTATGGAATTCACAATATAGAGTGAGTGTATAACTGTATACCTTGGTACCGTGTAGCGGTTTTTCCTTTATTCTAGGGCCTAGGCCTTTGCAGCCGATCGTATCTGCTTGGCTCCGCTGTGGCGTCGTAAACGTTTATTGGCATAAATTTAGATCAGTCATTTTCGACCTATTAATAATTATAATTGATGGCTGTGACAGATCTCCTTGTTTATTTTAACACATAAAGCGCTATGCTTTGTTTAGCTGCAATTACTTTGTACTTCATCTACTGTATGTGCCTGTGTTGATGTGTCATGTTTGTGTTTTTCATTCCATGCAAGTGTTTTGCATTTGTTTTAACACAGTCCTTTGCAGTAGGCAGATATTGTTTTGAAATTCTGCTTAAATGTTTTAAGTGAACGACTTTGTTGACGAAGCAAAACTTAGTAGTCGCATTGTGTCTTTTTATGTTTATATTGGGATGAGCTCAACAATTACAGTGAGATTTTAAACATTAGCTTTTGTTGAAATTATAGCTACGGTAAGCGTATCGTATAACAGAAAGGCATCTGCTTTACAGTCACACCTTTGACTACCTTATTGGTTGTTGATCGTTTCATGCTAAGCCATAACTTTGCGTAAAGAAGACAGCAAAGTGACCATGGCGACTGGGCGTGTCTCATCTCTTGATTTTAGTGCGAACGTTTTCTCCTTTTATGCCTTTATTAAATCTTTCGCAGTTTGTGTTCTAAGTAAACTTGCTAAGCGTTTTATTCGCAATTACGTATGTCCTTCTATAGCCATATGCTGCATGGGGAAAATGGGTGGTTCTATGCAAACATTTTCTGACAAACGAAGAAACATAATTTGCGACACTTATTCACGAGTCATGACACTTTTACAACGGCATAATTTCAATGGGTCTACCTAGTGTCTACAGGTACTAAGAGCAGATTTCTTATGTATCGTGCAGTCGTACTTTAAAGAAATGTTACATCACTGTATTTACTACCCATCAATCAGCTTTTTAAAGAAATGCTCAATTTACTATAATGTATGTATTATATTTTTTGTTATTTCTCCTATTGTTATATACAAGCAGCAATTAGAGCCTAATTTTCTTATTTACCATATATTGCGTCACACATTTAAGGGTGTTTTCTATAGTGTTCTTTGGCCTTACACACAATAAAGAAAATTAAATTTAATCGGTAAATACGAACATACTAATAAAAAACAAAACATTTGTGTGTTGCTTAATAATTCAGAACAATGTAAAGGCAAAATAATTTTGCACAGGTTGTCTGCGCCCTAACGACGATGCGGCAAAGAGGCACGAACCGTCAGTGGCCGCTACGTGGCGCTAATACACTTATAAACCTTTGCGTGTAAGAATGATTAAAGGTACTTAAGCAGGATTGCAATACCGGCCTTAATTCTCAGATTTGTCCTTATTTTGAAGGTCTGTGTCTCTATTTCAAAGTGAACATTCGACGCAATACAGTTTGGAAACTTTTTTCGAAAGCATTATAGAAAACTTTAATGTTGAAAACATTGTTATCCGTGTTGGAAATGACAGACTATTAGTCTGTGCAGACTTGAGCGACACCTGAAAGCACTGCTGACAAGTGGAAGCACTGAAGCATAAATATGAATGAAGCACTGAAGCATAAATATGTGAACTTGACAAAACTACATTACTTTCATATAGTTAGAATATGTAATAAATATTGGTTGACGAAATTAATGTGGTTTTCCGATAGCTTTTCAATATAAAACGTAAAGAAATTTAAGAAGGAATAAACGAAATGTTGTAACCCCGACCTCAGACGGTTGGCCGTGCATTGGGAAGACAAACCTGAGAGTATTCGACTCACCGACCTTCGGCGAACAGTCGACGATCATAAGGTGTGGCATCGTTTTAGCAATTTTAAGTTGTCCTTCAAGCTTTCTCCGCTACGTCAAGCCTTCAGCTGAAAAAACTTTTGGGGGGAATCCCCTTGGGAACAAAAACAAAGCAAAGCACCGAGGTAAATTTTTTTTGCAAAGTATGCGTTGAACAAATGAGATCTATACGCAAACAGGAAAACGTGTGTGTACGAATAAAGTGCTGAAGTATTATAAGTTACTCAAATGTGCACTTACCAAACATTAACATAAAGCTTTGGATTCGTATCGTCAACGTTAAATGACATCACCTTTATGTTATTATAGCAACGCATCGTTGTTGCATACTACAATTATGTAGCTGTAGAACAGTGAATTTGACAGCGCTTTTGTATCAATTTGCACAAAAAGCTTTACATATACACGGGTTGCTGCATCGATGTTTAAATCACAGGGATTCGTTGGTAAACTCAATACGGTAGCAGCATTACCTTTACGGTTAATGAGCAACACTTCTATAATCACGCGAAATGTGTTTTAAGTGTTTGCCGGTACAGGCTTAATTGAGTTTTAAAGTAACTGAGTATGTTCTACATGTTACCACTTGGATTGAATTCACATTGCTCAAAGCAGTTTGTGCCTAAAATAGGGTGGGTATATCTGCGGCAAGCAGCATTGCAAAATTATGAACGACTTTGCTAAGGTTGTGTTGATGTTAACCAACCCACGCAACCGCTCACATGACATGGATGACAACAAAGCTGATCAGGGCAACCACAGACTCACTTTCACTCCGCCTTTCTAATTTCGATGAACGAGGTTGCACACAGAAAATTCTGTGCGCCAGAGTAAACACAATGCGCCCAATCAGGAAGCCTTGGAAGGGAGTGTTCGAGTGACGAAGAAAGTGAAAGTCATGGAAAATTCCATGAAAACTCCATGCCGTTTTGACGTTACTTCGCATGCTGTTCGATGTGAACGTTTGCAAAATTAAAACTAGTGACACTGACTGCAGTTGCAAACCGTCAGCTTCGTAATAATTCCCAAGTCGTCAACACTTCATACAAATTTTAAATACTAATGATTAATTATTATTCATGTATAGTATAGTATATATATAGTTTTTCATATGTAGTAGACATATATAGTTTCTCGATGCTTTTCTTGAAGTGTCGATTTCTCATAGTTGGCTTCCAAATCTAGGAATGACAAATCATCTTTAGTAACATGACGCTTCTCAAAATATCACTACATTTTTTCATCATAGCGTATATGACAATATATTCTTGACCATTGCACGTTATACTCTAAACCCTGCCAAGAAGTTTTCGATACGTAGTGGAAAATTACAATGTTGATCTGCCAGATGCGTATGTTTTGCCAATTACCTATACATAACCTATTATGGTTTATGGCGTTATGAATACATAAGATAACCGTAGACAATATACAAGCTGCGAACGACAAAGTGGATGAAAATTAAATTCTGTTGCAGTATTAACGTTGCAAGAAACTATACTCAATGCCTTGGGGGTATGAGTATGATCTTGTGTCACGGATATTAAATGACTTCATAAGTTTTGAGGTTACGTCAAAATCACGTTTTAACCGGGGGCGATTTTGCATCAATGCATATATCATCTATGTCGTTCATCGGCAAGTTCTGCCACAGATAAAGCGAAAACTATTATCTTGCGTTAATTACGAACGACCTGCTTATTAAAATATACCGAAACCGCGCGTGGGCTGTCACCGCTTTGTATGTGAACGATTGTGACGATAATTTGTCGCAAAATGGGAGTAAATGAATACTTGCGAATACTGGCATCTGTATTCTAGTATGTCAAGTGTGGGCGTATTTGTCATTACCATTTAATCGTTTCATCTTTTTTATATTTACGTCATAATGATCATATCTAGGTAATAATGATCATCTCAAAAAAAACGCTTTGAAATCAAATGCCTGACAAGGATTTTTTTAGTTGTAAAGAAAGTTAAAATGTTAGTGCCAAAAAATTTATACTTACAAGTATAATTAATTTTGACTTCAGTTGTATTTTTGACAACAGTTTTGGCTGTAAGATATTGTTATTGACAATAATGTAGGCTATGATCATAAAAAGACAATTCTATATTGCGATATTTTTTGCATCTGAACAACTTGTTTTACAACTTTTTAGTTTATAAGTGAATAGAACAAACTGAAACAATTTGATTCCAATCTCCGGTGTCTTGCTGAGATACCACACGAATAACGAGAAAACTTGTGAACATTTTGGGACATTAATTAATTAATTATCGAACTAAGCTTGACCGCATAGCTGTCAAAGCGAATTTGCGTATTTCGATAGAATATTACAAACGAGGCAATTCAAAAATGTAGCCGTTATTTTCATTATTGATGGTCCGATGGTGGCATTTGATCGTGGTGGTGTTCGATGGTGATTTCTATGACCAGTTTCCTGAGATATTTCATTGATGTAAATAGAAATGTCTACAAGGAAGAAATACAAAAATGGCATTACGAAAATTATTAATGGCAACCAATCCAACAAAAGTAAATTTGCTATCAAAGCCAAGTTTACATATAAGGTCCCAACTTTATAAGAGGAAATGGTTTGTGAAAGTATCCATCAATCGGCAACACCGCCGCGTAAAATTCCCAGTTGCTAAGCAGCATTGCTCTGAAAGTATGACGTAACGCTGTTATTACCAAGTTTAGGAAAAGCTTTATTACTAGGAGTGTACAACTCTACAAAAAAGCTCGGCGCCAGCTAAGGTTAAAACAACTCTGCATTCCTGTAGCGTTACACAAGAAGTCATAGCAAAAGCACCGACAGTAAAGTGAAGGCGTCTTTTCTGGTGTCATTTAATTTTCCCACGGTAAATTGACTCCCAACTACAACCGATTGTGTTGCAAAAACACAAAACATGGCCGTAACGAAGTGATGGTTCACAAAAACACGTACACTTAATAATGTAACACGTGATCGTAAAACACATCTGTTGTCAACATGTCTGGTTGCAGAGCATAGAAACCGAGTTTTAAACAGACAGCCTAATCAGCTTGTACAATATCACAACTTTCATCAAAATATTTGATCTCTTTTTGAATAGTCATCAAACAATGGGGATAAGTAAATAAGTCTGCTATCACGTGGTCCGAACAAAAGTAGTAAACAGCTAACGGGACGAGAACAATAACCAGGAAATTCAACTTGGCATGTTGTTGTTGGACAAGTGCTTACCTCGGCCGTACATTTACAGTGTTCATAACGGATGTAGTATAAACGCCTATAAAGACCTTTAACATCTTCATAAATCTGTCAACAAAAGCATTAAATCGCAAACTGGTAAACATAACTCCAAAACCATTGCTGTCCAACTACAGCGTGTTCATGTAGGCAAATATTTTCGGTTCAAACGATTGCTACTGGTTTGCTTTAGCTTGTGTAATGCTACTAAAAAGGTAGGCTAAAATTATGGATGAAGATAGCTGTAAAACTCGTACAAAGGATCCGAAAAGAAAAAGTGGAACTCTTCACAGATATTCCTACAACCTTAATTTAATAATGCCAATAGTTGTTTTTCCAGCTGTCAGACTTTTTTTGACTGTCATTTAGAAACTATACACACAAAAATTCTACATACAGAACATGAATGGAGCAAGAATACGCAACAAATTAGTAGCAACAATACAAGACAACTGATATCTTATGTTGATATTACTTTTAGGAATAAAAAGGAAAGGTCTGCTCTAAATAAGTGTCCATATATTTGCAACATGTTTCCTGGTAATGTACCTTTGCCAATACCAACAGGCCATAAAAGCATTTCATTACAAATATTTAACAAGTTTTAAACAACAAAAGTCGAGAGAAGCCTTGACGTCAACCGTCCAGACTTAAATACTGCAAACGCTGTACAAGCAATTTCGCTCGTTTTTATTTAAGGGGAATCCCCTTCATCAGAAGCACCAGGTTAACTTTGCAAGGTTGTTATTGTGCTACTATTGTCTGCAGGGGACTTTAATGTACGCCTTTACAGAAAGCACCAATCAGAATGCACAATAACCAAAAACATCACGGCATTATCGAAAAGTAAAAAAGGCGGCCGTGTATTTAAAGCGACAGTGTCATAGCTCAACATCGCTGTGTCTGATCTCACTGGGTCGGTTTAAGCGAGCTAAAAGGGCCTCGAGCGCGATACTAAGAGTGTGTAGTCTGCCTCGTGAACTGAGCAATCGCAAACAACAATAATCCTATTTTCTTTTGCAGCTGCGTATATTTGTCGTAGATTTGTTGTTAAACGTATCTCGCTTTGATTTCTCTGACTTTAACTTCACCATGGTGAGGAAACCGAGTGCAAGTTCCGCGTCGTCTCCTCCTCCGTCTTACTCGTCATTTTCGGGAGATTCCCGCTTCGTTCCTTCTCGAAGAACATCAAGTGAAGCTGACTCTGTTTTCACTGAGTAAGATATATCCAAAATGAATAGTTTTTTGATGACTTAAGTCTGTAACTTTCTAAAGTACGGTTTGCATTTCTATAGCTTATGTTTTATATGTCGTCATGACGTTTTTAACCGAGGGTTTGTTGCAGCCAATCAACGTCTTCCATCTCGAAACGTGAAGCAAGAGCTGCCATCTGCAGACATGCTTCCACCAAACGAAAATACAGCACCAAAGCTGCTGAGAAAATGCGCATCAAAGACATAGAAACTTACACCATTTCGCACGTAAGTCTCATATGTTGGCGTTATTATAGGGAACAAGTTACTACCAATATTTTCATATTAATTTGTGACGTCAATGAATAACAATATGCAAGCAATGGCAATAATACGATTCGATTATGTTACAGAATTGCCTGGAAACTATCAAAGAACATCGCTTCAAAACAACCAAACAAAAGCCTTACAAAGGTATGGGGCCTGATTTATTCTGTTAAACGTCAATTCAGCTTTCACTGCAGCGAGTTCTGTGATTGTAATCAATCTGTTTTCACAGGTAATCTGAGCGCCGGATCAAGACCTTCGACCGGGAAAATTCCGAATATTTGGGAGATGAAAGTCCCATATTACAGTGGTCAGGAAACAAAATATTACGTGATACCTCATACGTCGCGCATAGAGAAATGCAGTGGGTATGTTACAAACGTTGTATTACGCAGTAGCTAAATTGTCCGATACTATACATAAATGTGCGATTAATTTGCTTGTTTTTTGAAAGCAGTTGCTCGGGTAAAGGTGAAGAAGTTTGCTACAATTGCTCTGGAGCGGGAAGCAAAATGTGTTGGTATTGTCACGGCAACGGCATGACAGATGTTACGGGACATCGCTATGAGGTAAGTTTGAAAGTTCTTGTGATGAAATACTGTTGCAAACCAACCGTCTTTAGATTGTTTACTATTTTTAAATTTTGTTGTATATTACAGACCAATCATTACACTAATAAACAAGAACTGGTTCGCCACGTTACTCAAGAGACTTGCCACCACTGCGGAGGCGGTGGATATTCAACGTAAGCGCAAGTGTAGTTTTACTTGTTTAAAATTCAGGGCCGTGATAAATTTTCAGATTTTTAATAATATCTTACGGTTTTTAGCTGTCACACTTGTGGTGGTAGAAGGGCAAACGAGTGCAGATTGTGCGACGGAAACGGAAAGATGGAAAAATACTCGCAACTTGAAGTTTCTTGGTAAGAACAAAAACAACAAAACTGTTATCAAAATCGTTTTTAAAAGATTGAACGATTTGAGAAAAGCTTTTTTGTTTTATTACCATCAAAACGATTTAAATGCAATTTCTTCTGTTCTAAATCAGGGAGAGAAAATGCAACAATGTCTATCACGGTACAACAGTGTTGCCCAAAAAAGTTGCACGAAAATACCTTCCCAAGTGCAGGGGCGAGTCTGTCTATCACAAGAGCGAAGAAGGTGCCATAGATCCAATAACGTCGACAGCCTGCGACAATAAAACCGTCCTCGAAACTTCCGAAGACATCTTCCGCCAACACAGAAGATGGAGCAAAGGATCAACAATCAGAAAACAGGTGACATTCCTTGAACATTTTACCTACACCGACTTGCGTATGGTTACCGCTTAAGATAAGGACATTCCATATGCATGCATACAGCGTTCTTCAAGTTTCTTTTTTTGGGTAGTTTTGTGGTGATTATTGGTATATGATTTATAGCTTATTTTAGTCGCTAATATTCTTTATAAAGAGTAAGAGCCATTTGCAATTTCACTAAAAACAAGACCAGCATAAATTAGCTTAAAAATTGCCTAATAATTGAATCGATAATGCCTTGCAGCGAGAGACGTTGCGGGAAATTGTCGCTCACGAAGTCTGGTACGACATTGATGGAAATATTGCTTCCTTCTGGGTCATCGGAGACGAGCAATTCGTTTACGCTCCCAACTGTCCCCGCTCGTTCAAGCCGGAATGCACTATTATGTAGAGTGCCTATACATATACGCAGTTATTGAAGTGCTTGAACTATTGCTTATACTTCATACAGCGTTAAAAAGTTCAAGATGTCGCACAACGTTGAGTTTTTGTCTTTGAATGAAATTCTTTCTGCAAAAATAGCATTTGATGTTGTTTTTACACAGTTCCGGCGTTTGTTTTAGCATTTACGTTTTAGTTGCACTTTTTTGCACTTGGTGTAAACTTATAAAAGTACTTTTAGTATTTGTATAGTGATGACATGCACGAAAGCCGCCGTGCTTGATGCTGTCATAGTCATAAAGCGCTGTGGTTCATATATACATATACATACTTGTATTTTTTGCAAAAATCGTTTGCTATTTACACATACAAAAATCTGAAAAAAATATCAGCAATGACTTTGAAGCTTAACAATGACATCACCGCTTTAACTTTGTTTTTTGTTTTACATTTTTCGTTTTTTTTTCATGTTTGTTTTATCTTTTGTTATAACATTTAATGGTGTTGCGTAACGTTGTAAATTGTGCAATGGTCGGCACAATAAAAATTTATGAAACATGTTGTTTTTCACTATTTAGAGACAATTGAAAGTATTGTTGTCCACAACAAAATAACTTTTAGAAATCCATTTACAAGGTTTTAATTTACACAAGTAAGAATATAAAATTTTTGCCTTTTTAGAAAAGTATTCATTCCACTTCTTCATTCATACATTAAAGTATATAAAAGGCATTAAAGTATATAAAAGTATATAAAGGCAGACCGATTCTGCCGACGTCATTAAAACAAGAATGGAAAAGTTATTAAAAGAACTTATTTTCATAAAAATTTAAAAACTAAACACATCAAAAAAACGTTAACTACAGTTCACTCTTACGATTGAATAATGTGCATTTATGGTGCTTTGTGCTGTGAATGTGCAGTACAGTAAATACTTCTTTATTTTTTATATTTATTTTATAACAGTGCGTATATCGAAGGTATGAATCATTTCAGTTAGTTTTGCATTATTTTTTAAATATTTATGTTGCAAAGCACTACAAAATTTGCAGCAATTTAATTGCTTTATTTGAAACACGCTTTTATGGAGTTGAAATTAATTTAATCTGTCAAAGTAGCAACAAAACTAAGTGACTTAAAACAGGATAACAGCGGAACAAACTTTTCCTTCGTCGTCAATAAGCATTCAAAACGAATAAGTAATTGGTGTTGTTGGCACAGCATTTATCTGGGAATTATACAATCTAAGTTCAAAATTTTGTGGCCCGGAGTTTTTTCAGCATTTTTTTAACTGTCCCCTTGTGTGTAATGCAGCGTAATTGCAAAAGCGTTCATATAAGCTTAAACGCGCTTTATCATATATTGCGCATATATCGAAAAGCGTAAAGTTGTAACAAGAAGTAATAGGTTAAAATTTGGTTTTTTGAGAAACTATTTCCCTCAAAAGTATCGTTTGTCATATCATTTGCTAAATGTTTATCTTGACCTACGATACTTTTGAAGATGTCGCGGGCGTTAAAATCTTACAATGATAACGAGAACAAAAAACTAAAAAATGATCATACTTTCATTGCAAAAACAAAGGAATATTTTCTAATACACTTAGAAATAGTCTGTGAAACTTATTATGGCAAAGTAAAAATAACCATTGACATGTTTGGACTGGCCTAAATCCCATCATTTAAAGCTAATAAACGCTTTTCAAAAGTTTTATTGATTCAAGCACGAATGACAGGTTGTTTTTAAGGCACTTTAACTTCCTTTATTTCTTTGTTTGTTTCTGAGAATTTCATCAGACAAAAAGCACCATAAAAATAATATCAAACCCAGAAATCTTGAAGAAAATCCATACATCAGTTTTCAATATGAACCTCGTCTTAGCCAAAGCTAGAAAAAACATTATATATGCGTCAAATCATGAATATTGCTTTTTACCTTAAATACCTAAGTGGAATGCAAATACGATATAAATGAATGAGATATATGGACATTCCACATGACAATGCAACATAAGGCTTTAGATGCGTGCAATGGTAAATTTTTTTAAGCCCCATATGATTTATTCTGTGCTGCTTGTGTATTGACAAAGTGAATCATCTTTACTATTTTTAGCTTGTTTTTTTGCAGCAAAAGTTACGCAGCTCCGCAAAAAATAAGCTCAAAAGTATTTTTTGCGTTGCTGGTTTGTTCAATGCTTGACCCAAGATATCCAATATGTATAAAACTATACATGTATCTATATAAAAATAGCTGAGGAAAATAGGTATATTTTTATAGACGCATATATCTCGTGAAGCGTCGGCTGAGTGCATAAACATTTTGAAAAGTTTCTGTAAATTTCCATTGTGGCCTAACGCGGATTGCTTCCATGATGTCGAGTAAACTTAAAGACGCAGCTGAAAAGGAACTGAAGTTAAGGACATAAATCAGTATCAAAACAAACTCAGTGATGTAAAAAACGTTTAATCAACTACAACCGTTGCCCTTCCTCCATTAATAGGGCTGAACAGTTTAAACAAAGCAGTTTAAAGACTACTACTTTTGTTATCCGCTTCATGAAAAGGCGATAAAATTTATTGGACATTTTGTTGTTCCAGGTATTCTATTCATTCTATGGCTGATTTCAAATATATCAACGTAAGTTAGCGTTGAGTACCTTTCACATAGTTATCTGGCAACATTTTTCTTTTTTAAAGTCGTCAAACGATAAAATTTTTATTATTCTCATGCATGAGGTACATTTGTTTCTGTTTATTCGGCTTTAAGTAAGATTAAAGATAAACGAAAACTTTGACTTACAATTAAAAAATTATTGCATAATAAACTTTCAGTACTGTCGAATATGCTCAAAAACGTATTGCACCAAATATTTGTCGACAGTTATAAAGACCCTTTGCTGTAGAAAGTGAAGGCATATTGACAATATAAAACAATATACAATGGTTAAAGAGAAATCCGAGTAGATAGAGCCATTGATGCAACCTACAGGCGGATAAACAGATAAGTCAAAAAGCGCATATTCGTATTATAGGCAATTATGTTACTTTTAACCAGGCCTATATATTTTCCTGAGACTATAATTTGTTGTTACATTTAACCGCAGTGTCTCGGTACATTCAAAGTTATTTATAGCTCATCATGGTCGCGTGATGCGTGGAGTTTCGGTCATGACGATTAACTCTCGAATTCAAGTTTCTGTTTCCACTTGTATACCACAACCGTTTTAGCAACTCGTGATTTTTAGCGCCGCGATTTTTGTACTCGTGATTTTGCAGGAGTTAGAAAAAGCAATCAATCAAATTAACGACAATAACAGTTCAATTTTATACCCGACCAAACCCATATATGCTCAACATACAAGTAAGAACGATCCTCAAGTCGGCAGCACAATGAGAAACGTCGAGCACTGATTGACAAATATCGGACTTGGTTGTCGGTGTTGGGTTGTTCAGTTGCTCTGGAAAGCTCTGTATCAAACTCGGTAAAAAAAAATATAAAATGCCTCCAAAGTAAAGTTTTCCCCCTTTAAGCTCCGGTAACCAACAACCATGCAGGATCCGAAAAGTAAGAAATCATTGCCGAGTATATAAGTAGTACAAACACCATTAACTATTTTTCGAAATCACATGAAATAGGCTACCGTAATATACTTCGTGCTATAAACTAAAAATTGCCTTTGCAGTGTTTTATTGAATGCACATATTGTCATATGGTTGTGATGATGGAATTCAATTCAAACAATAACAGTAATGCGTTGGTATGACCGATTGTATAAATTGCAAATAGCCATTAATCACAAATAAAATCTTTGTCTTTTTCTCTTAAAATTCTCTTTGTTACAATTTTCCTAACGGCAAGAGATACAGGTATATAAAAAAGGACTCGCCTTTCGGATGCGTTCATTGTAATGAGGTGATGAATGGTAAAGCCATAGCTTTAAAATTTTCATTATACATAGTTAAATATAGTTAAAATGAAATGAAAAACGTGTTTTCCTCTTATTCTACCTATTCTACGTAACTTTGATACATATACGCACAAAATCGAATGACATAGACTAGTATAATTCCCGCAAAAGTTTCAAACTTCAATAAATATTAACTTTTAGTTGTTTTGTATCAGGCGCAGGCGCATCATATCACAGGATTTAGGCAGATGACAATAATGTGGAAAACTGTAAAACCGTGAAAATATTTGTTGATCGCTTTGACCATACAAAAGTGTGAGCGTCTGCGAAAAAGTGATTGCAGCATTAACGATCGCATTGAAGCTTCCGCAAAACATTGTTATTAAATGTGCACCTACGACTCTGGGTTATTATTAAAATACTGTATAGATGGTAACAGTTAGAGCAAGCAACAAAACATCAGTTCACAAGACAATAAAAAGCAACTTGTTGACAATATGTTTGCACCTGTTTATGACCATAATAAGCCATTTATACCACTTGTACTTCTTCAAGTGATACCTGAAGTTTCAGTGATGACAATTGCAGTATAGGTGTTTCGGTTTGCTTTATTCACTTGATGCAAAAGTTGTAAAAGAAAACTTAGATGCAATTAACACTGAGTAGGTAGATTGTCGCTGTTAATGACGCACATAACAGTCAATTATGACTCACCCAAAAAAGATAATTCTGGTACATTCCCTGGTTATAGATTTTTTTTCCTTTCAGTCAAACCCTTTCTTCAAAGTCAGGCATTTAATGGTTGCGTAAGCAGCTGCTGGGTAACGATTATGACGTATGGACATGAAGAAGATAAAACGCTTAGATGGCGATGACGAACACGCCCACACTAGACATACTCGAATACAAACGTCAGTATTCGCAAGTATTCATCTTTACGTATTTTTGCGACAATTTATCGCGACAATCTCCTGCGTACTAAGTAGTGACATGACCCATTACTATAATTATACGCTTTTTCCGAAAATGTATCTCACAATACCAGTTGGGCTTGATTTTCTACTGCTAGCGTAACTTCATAAGAATCACTGTATAATATTTCGTTTGTATTAATTATAACAAGGTTTGTTTTTTTAAACCATTTTATTGACGGCGTCTGTTTGCATCAATTATCATCATATAAATAAGAACGCAATTAACCGCTCGAAGTTAAAACAAACGTTTGACGCTACCTTAGTCCTTAGTATTTGGGCCCGTAACTGTCGAAGACTACAAGCTTAACCTATAACCTAAAAAACATCTTTTTGTTTTCTGAACTTAACTTGGGCAGGAAAATGAGATTTTACCCATGATGTCATTTGCATCAAAAAGATAAATTATCGTGTGCGGTTAAATTTAAAAGTTGTTATAAAGGTAACATGAAATCAATGTATTATAAGGTTAGGTGTAGTTCACCAATGCACACCAACTAGACGAGCTGAGTAGGAAAAAATTATGACGTAATAATCTCTCAATTCTTGATCCCGATCTTGGCGAGTTCACTTGAGCTTTCAGAAAAATGATCACAGCGAACACTACCGCAAAGGTTCCTAAACCGTGCGTCGTTTAATGTTCTCAGCAAGGCTTCCAACATATTATCGTTACATGAGTTCAAAATGGCCTTAACAATTGCATCATAGTAATAAGTCCTCGTTTCTTTTAGATGTTCGACTACAGTAAATACTGTCTTGGTCACATCTATTAAAGACATGTAACGGGTTTATCGCGTCCTTTTCTACCAGGCCCATACTTCTTTATAGGTGAACCGCGTCACCGAACAAAACCGATACAGAGAAGATTTTTGGATAAAACCTTTTATCTGGAACTGAAAACGAACACCCCTTCTTTTTTAGTGGGGATGTGCCGCGAGGAAGATTATTCGGGTTCGTGCGAACCCGAATATCATGAAGGTCGACACGAACGAATCCCGAATCTATTCGTATTAGAACCAAACAATAAAATTTCCTCCTAAAGTTTTCAAGTCTTGCTTCTAAAATGACGTAATCGATAAACAAATCGGTTTCTTTCGAAAAATAGTGTTTAAAAAACGATTGATAAAGCAAAATCGTAAGGAAAACGACCTTCATCGTAAGTACTGCTGACTCTAGTTTAGTATTTTCGGGAAACTAGATCATCATTTTTTACGAAAGTCAGTAAATTTATAAGTAATATTGTATTCGGGTTCGCCATTGTTGGTATTCGTGTTCGCCCGAATTTTCCATAAAAGCGATATTCGGCGAATCTATTCGGGTTTGGGTTTGTATCGGCCCATCCCTACTTTTTCGACCATCACGGACAATGTTTATATTGGCTACCGGGTTATAGCTTAGGCGTAAGGATGATTGATAAGATAAAAAAAACATGCCAAGTGATAAAGCTACAACACATGCACAAATCAGACAAAGACAATTGAAATGTGTTAAGATGAGCTACCCAGTAAAACCTGAATAAAACGTAAGTGTTAGGTCATTGATATAATTTTGTTAGAGGCACAAAAAGTGTATTTCTGATTATATATTTGTTTTTCGCGAATTTCGCCAACAGTTTGAGGAAATATGCGACATTGTTTAAATATTTCGAAACACTATTATTTCATATATCCTGGTAAAATGAGTAATGAAACAATTTTGCACCGCGTTAGTTCCAAAAATAAAAAACTGGATAATGAATTGTAGATTGCTTATGAAATCATTAGCTTAATAACGGTAAGGGACACCACCCACCAACTTTATGTCCTTCGCTATAACGACTGTCTGGCTGAACCGCAGTAA
This sequence comes from Clavelina lepadiformis, assembly GCF_947623445.1. Lineage (NCBI taxonomy): Eukaryota > Metazoa > Chordata > Ascidiacea > Aplousobranchia > Clavelinidae > Clavelina > Clavelina lepadiformis. The sequence continues at coordinate 8,875,166 of NC_135243.1, forward strand.
TTTTCCGCAGTGTACCAAGTATATGTGGTTTCTTTCAGCAGTTATACCGCAAAACGTGCAAAACTTACAAGTATTTATCACAGACATGGTGTAATGACCAAATACTCGCGTGTTATTTGAAGAATTTTCGTTCTCATGAATAGTTTCAATGTACGCAAAAAGTTTACTATATACTGTAACAGATCGAAAGTCGAAGAATATTGCCAATACATTTAATACGGTGGGTATATCAACATTTTTAAACAATTCTTTTAAGTTTTATCATTATTCTATAAATTGTATGTATATTCCGAGACTGACAGCTATCTATTGCATGTTGGTGTTGTCATAAAAGACAAGAAAGGTTTTTGAAAGTTATCTATCAAGCTGACATGCTAAATATTAGGTAAGGTTATCTCAAAACGCAAAGTTTTCATAAAGTTTTTAACTGAAATTGTTGTCGTTTACCAGTAGACAAACCAGCACTAAACAAATAAGAGAAAAAATATATTCAAGTAACGCTTTTCACAGACAGAAGCTTTGTGTTTGGGCGCGTTGTGTTTACTATGGCGCATGATGAACTATTTCTGAGTGCGTCTTTCTGCAATCTCCCTTTATTTTGAATAGAAAAGCTTCGGGACGTTTGCCAAACATTGTTGTCACGTGGCTTGGATATCACCAACACAACGTTTGCAGTGTCGTTCATATGTTTGCAACGTGAGTGAGTAGTTTGTTTGGGGACATTGGCGATGCAGTTTAAACAATTACCAATGCGTGTCGATATCACATATAAATGCAGCTGTATACCATGTATGGGGTAAAGTCAATTTTGTGAAGTACACGTCTGTGCCAGTAAACACTTAAAACTCAGCGGAAAATTCATCTCTTACCAGCAATAAAATGAAGGCTGTCATGTGAGGATATTGGACTAAGCAAATTTTCCCAGTTGTTGTTTGAATGCAGGAATCAAGGTGGCGACCATTTCTAATGTACATCCCTATGCAAAGTCATAGCAACGTTGCTATAAACAATACCAATAGGTTACAATGATAACACGCCGTCTAAAAACTTAAATGAATGTTGCATTGCAATGTAAAGTTAAGTTTATTTTCGTTTAACAAATACTGAATTACTAAACGGTTCGGGAGAACACAAAAACACGGAGTGTTTTAGGTGATTTCTTGCCTGCTTGGTTGTGTGCATGTTATTTCGTACCACGATCTGGTTAGCTTCAGTTTCGTACTTTGATGCAAAAATGATTTTAAGCCCGCAGCACATTCTGGTCGTGTTTCTATTGCTGCACAGCGACAATATCCTGTTTACCACAAGCCAATATTTCTTCGGCGTGCTCACATGTTATTCAATTTTCTATGGCAAAAAGTAAGTCGAGAAAACAGTTTCGCCATCGGTGCTGCACTCTCTCCCAGGGGTTTCCCCACGAGACTTTTTCCTCAGCTGTTTCTGAGCAGACGTGTTTGCGGGAGTTGTCGCAAAATAACTTAAAATTTCTGAAAATATTAAGCCTCGCCCATAAATGTTTCAAAATTATATTTAGATTTAAAATTTCCCAATTCTTACCACCACTTATAAAAACCCGAGAAAAATTTCAGTTGCAAGTTTAGATTTTGACACATTGCGATAATTGTCGAGCGAACATACACGTTTACCACGAATACTTTCAACGTTTACAATTTGTTTACATGTTTGCAACCAACGATTGCAACAACAAATAATGATAGCATTCGTTTGCAACGATTCCCAATTGTAGCGGAGATATCCCTAAATTTTAACAAGATTTATCAGGTTATCAACCACGTCAGCATATTTGTGTTTCAGCAGCAAAAACGTGAGTTTGGAAATCGCGTCATCGAGATACAAGTCATATAAATCTAAAGTAAACCCAAAATGCAGAACTGAAAATTAATAACATCGCGCAACGAAACTCGTTAAACTTTTAATTCGAAATTTAATACTTGAATGAGGAACCAAATGAATTTTGAGTATATATTTGACTTGTTTGGGGAGTAAACAACTACACTGTAAACCTTATCCTGGTATGATTCCACAGGTTTCGGTAATTGCTGTTGTTAATGTGATGTAAAACTCAGATGTTTAAGCCAGGTCTCAGCTTCTCTTACGGCGAACCGCAACACTAAAGTCACTATGCGAGTGCTGGTATGTTTGAAAAGATAAGAACACCCAAATTAGATTCTTGTTTAAATAAAAACCCAAATCCTTAGCTGAGAAAAACCAGATGCGAAACTGTTAAATTACTGTGACATCTCATACTTAATGCTCATCTAGAAGAAGAAAAATAGAAGGGAGAAGCTGGCATCATAATTGGAAGGCGCGAGGAACAAAATGCGGCCAAAACAAAAACAATGCAATACTATTTATTAGAAACGCAACAAACCATAAAAAAGGGTTAAGAGTGACTTCGCTGCAAAGGAAGCTGATACCTAGCTTAAGAATCTGTGTTTTACCTGACATTATTTTGTAAAAATAAAACAACAAGGTTTTGATATGTTTGTTTTGTTGTGAAAATCTCTAATTTTGTTATTTTCAAGTTTTTGTGAAATGTTTTCACGCAGTATTTTTAAGATGAAATAAGTTTCTTGTCATTTTTTGAGAATAAATAACCCATATATTAGGTTTATATTTTCAAAAAAACGGCCCAATAAATGCACACAATAACGCAACAGCGCCACCATCCGTTCTGCACAATAATTTTATTATGTTATCTATTAATCGTGTGTTAATTGTTGCGTTTGTAATGTGTGTAATGGTTTCCGCATACATTCCAGCGTTTTCAATTTCATTGATATCATTCTCACAATTCTATAGCATAAAAAACCTTTAAATAGTTCATCGCAATCGCCAAGCGCCATGTTTATTCAAATATTGTTTCTTTGGAATCACCTGAATCAACAATTTGAATACTACATACTCGAAGTATAATAAATCTGGAAATGTCGTTACAGAATTAAGTAATTTGCATATTAAACAGTATTTAAAATATAAAACTTACAAGTGTGTATAAATACAAAAGCCGACAAAACAACAAACATTTATCGGACAAATTTACCTCGGGTCAGGTACTTTCTTTTCTGATTCACAATAAAACTTCATATTCCGTTGTTTATCATAATCCAGGAAAAAATTTCTTGGTTTTCTGACAACCTTGCACAATTCTTTCATCGACAAAATACATTTGGAATCATTTTGGAGTCAAATATATAACCTGACTTTGCAGAAGTTTATTTTATAATTTTAATGTTTTGTTGGAGATAAGAAGCAAGTGGGCGTTGTGGTAAAATTTTAGGAACTTTCCCCTCTATGAAACGTAAATTAGTTGTGAAATGAAGAACGAAAAACACCTCGAGAGGTGTGACGTAATTTTTTTTATTAAAATATGGGCTTACATATATTCCTCGTATTGTATCTATAAGTAAACAAGGAAGTGAAGAGTGAAGCTACGCTATTTTACAGCACCAGGTAAAAGACCAGTGACCACAGGTTCGGCTTGAATCATGAAACAGATTTATATTTCGCAAACAATTGGAGATCATCAGTCTGAGAAAAAAGTAAATACAAATTTTTCGAAATATCAAATTCAAAACACCAAAACGTTAACATTCTAAAACTAAAATATAATGCATTGTGCTTTGTTACTGAATAGGATTACAAAGTGGTACACTAATTAGGTTGTTTCCGATGTGACGCAAATGCAATGATATACAAGCACCGCCAGATAAATCATGTCCAACCGTGGAAATCTATTTATTTTGTCATGCCAGCTGTCTATATACACTATATGGAATTTCTAACGTTTTACTTCTACAGTTTCAAAGCGTTGCTAAATTACATAAAGTTACGTCGAGTTGCTCCTTAGAATTTGAATAAGGAACAAACGTTGTGTGACAATTTAAGAAAAACTGTTAAATAAGAAACGACTGAAAATCTGGTTGCAATTCGATGTATGAATGTACTATTATATAGGTCTAAGAACTATATCACAGCACATACGAGGAATAATTGTGAAAATACAAAAGCGTGTAAAGTTTCAGCGATCACTTTTAATTTATAAGCAAATATTTGAAAAAAAAACAATACGTTTTCATTCTTTAGGTGAAAAAATCTTCTGCAAAATTACTGACTGCACAGAACAAGAATATTTGCGCTAAAACTAACAAATTCCTCTGTTAGCGCACAGTTGCTTATTTGTTTGCTTGCTATGCTTGTTAATGTATTTGTTTGTCCATATGACATTAAACCTTCTGCCTGAATGAAAGGCTAAAATATTTGTTATGATTTAGTTAAAGATTTGTTGTAGTGGCCTATATGAACTATACTGTTTAACATATCTCTTCCCGACAAATTATAAATTAGTTTCTGAAATATCATACACTCAGTGTTAAAGCTTGTTTTAGAATTTTAGATGAACCGTGTCCTGAAAAATGTGGGAAACCATTGATGTGTGAAGCTAACGTTTCCGGAGGTTTGTGAACTGCGCATTAGCGTCGCCAAGCGGACGAAAAGGTAATAAGCAATTAAGACTGAGTCGGGGCTATACAAAATGTATAGATATGTTAAAACATAAGATGCAGTCCTCGTGATGAATTTCATGTTAACAGTAGCATCCACTGCTGCTACTGGCTTAACATAAACACGCTTAATTGTTGAGTGTTTAACTTTTTCTTATTTCAAAGTTTCGTTTTGCGGCATTTCTTGTATCGAAAGTATTCAGCTTGAAAAACTAGGATGAAAATCTGATTTGCAGTTTTTTATTTGCTTCATAACCCTAACAAACTTTGATGCTATATACTCTTGTTGATATTTTCTTTTATTTTCACATAACTGCGAAAACACACGATAAAGACACAAAAGGCGAAAAGAATATTTACAAAAGGAAGGGTCGGAAAATCAATACAGATGAGTTATATTATAACAACATTTGAGTTATCGTCGTTGTTTCTTGATGTCGGTGCGGTGGTTTGGAGTGTCGCGGTTCGATTACTGTCTTTTCTTCGATGGTGCTGTCCAATGTTGCGGGAGATGTCGGTAGTAATTGATTACATAGTGTAAAATTGAAACATTCGATAAGAAAATGGGCGCAAAAAAATAGGCAACAACATGCGGAGTAATGAATTAGTAGGGCAGGAAATAAAATAAGGAATAATAAGGCTCATGAACGTAAAAAGGTTTTAAGTGTCGGTTGAATCAGCATATACTCTTGTTCATAATCACCTTTTAATAAAGTTTACGGTTTACACAAACGTTTTCCAGTTCAAAAACTTTTATTGTTTTAAGTTTTATCGCTTTTTTCGCTTCATATTGACTGTTGGTCACCATTGGTCAATACGAAGGCTGTCTTCGTCTTTATTGGGGTCGCGGTTTGTATTTATTTCAATTTGCAAATACGTTTCTTTTCATCGAAGATTGTGAACTGTGGTGTGCCATATTACAGCAGAGCTCTAAAGTAACTCATAGCGTATATGCCAGTATTGTGTAATCATGGAATCGAATTTTCGCGCCATTGTTTCTTCACGAGGAGATTGTAACTTGGGGAGGCGTTAACGGGCGTATCATCAAGTCAACTAATGAATGGCCATATTGTGCAATAGACTCATGATACTAGGACAGTTAAATGACTACTATAAGAGAAAATTTATTCGGTAAACCTCTGGTGGATTTGTGCCAACAAAATGTTAAACATTAAACGTGTAAAACTTTGGCTTTTATTATGAACAACGAGGAATTTACGAGTTTCAAAGGTCGGTCACAGTGAACTCGCACTTTTTCTAATTTTTTTTAATTTACTCGCCATCCGTGCTGCATATAACGTATAGAACAACCGGCAACGTCTTTTCTTTACTATATGCCATACCATTGGTATAATTAACATGTACAGTATAAGCAATTGTTGCACCTCGCACACGTCAAATGCAAACGCAATATACACTATTTCTATAACATGTTTTGGTCTAATATTTGCAGGGAATTGTGCACTGACACTATCTAATTCTAAAGTGTGTTAGGTTCGGACCAAAATATCGATTCAAAATAATGTGTTTTTGCTTGTAACACAAAATTTAGATCCAAAATAAACCAAAAAACTTAAGAAAAGCCTTATGCTGTCTTGCCTCGCTTACCGGGCGTTCAGAAAGTTTCCAAACTTTCGGTGTGCGTAAAAAGCTTTGCGCAACAGAAATTGGTCGATAAACAGTTTGTCTTACGTAATTTTGTCCAAACTATGCGTCAAACTTAAAAATAAATTTGAACAATTCCGTGTTTGGTTTTCGATTATGTCATAATAAAAAATAACGACGTCATACACTTATATTTCCGTACGTTATTTAACCAAATAATCACAAAATAGTGTTAGCTTCTATTGCATGAATGAATGCTTTAAAGCAAAATTTAAAAAAAAGGCCAAACACATGAATGACGTATTTACATTATACTTACCACGTGATAATGATTCTAAAGCAACTATAGTCGACTTTCTACGCAGACAACAGAAAGCGATGGTTGACGCTTTGCAAACAAGATCATAAAGAATCACAATCACAAAAAAGGTTGCACCATTCTCTGACACCACAAGGTACTATAATGCTATAAAAAGAAAATCCCTCTGTACAAACGTATGATTGTGGACATATGGTCAGCTATGGACATTATGTACGTCTACTTTCAAAAGATGTTCGTGCTATTTTTACCTCTTTTACACAAAAGAAGCTGTAACAATACTTTATGTTTTAAAAACACTCTATCACGTGACAGCGAACAACGCCCACACTTTCAGCTAAGTATATATAAATAAAAGAACAAATTAAAACTCATATAGAAGCATTGATTCCAGTCAAAACCACGTAAAGATTGACTCGTTTCCTTAGGAATTACCAGAAAAATTACACTTTTTTCAAAAGGTTAGTTCTGCAAGTTAGACTTTGTCATGTTTTTCACAGGAACCCCAAAAATATTACAAACTGCTACAATTAAATTGTAAAAGTGACCTATTTGAACAATGCCCCAAAGGGTTTTCGGAAACTAAATTAGGTTAGTATATGGGAGGTTTTGACCTTGTAGATGCGGTGATTTGCTGTTGCGAAGATGAATTTTCCTGAATGTATCTCAGATGCAAACAGTTAGCTGAATACCAAGCAACATATAAATTAGATAGAACGCGTAACCAAAACAAATATGTTTGAAAACGTTTTTGAAACGTTCTTGTTTTTGAAGAAGGAATAACCTTGTATGTTTGATGCAAATGTGCTTAGCCGGGTAAATGCTAATCCCAATACACCTAGCATTGTGTATAGGACACTGCTAAAAAGTCTTAAAAAATACGTTATTATATGTTAGCAAGTTCTAAGAAAGCATGATGCTTGGACATCGCGCAAGCAATGGACAAAAAGTTCAGACCCGAGTCTTTAGAAAGAAGTACTGTATACAACTATACACGTGACACGAGTATTTGCGCACTGAGTGTTCTCCTTTATATGACAAGCATGTAGTCGAACAGCAAAAGTCGATAAGCAATTGTGCCAGAATTTATTAGTACATAACTTGTCGATAAAGCTATGTTTACCTATACCATCGACTTAACAAACAATGGAAATTCCCCTTTATTCGGTTATACTCCATCTACGTCACACTTACCTCAATCATACAGTCACAACTGTGTCGAGAAACAATGTTCCTGTTTCGAACATAAAAAGTTTGCCATTTCTCGAATCATTTTCAACGATGTTTTATCCGGTAGATTCCCTGGTATAACAACCATGACGTCATAATATTCCATTGTTGGACGATGCAACACCAAAGAAAACGCGCGTGTTGGAACAACGGGGCGGCATTTGGACCTTTCAGAAGTGCAGTAAACATTGTTTGTGCCAATTCAGAAAAATTTGTAGATTTTTGTCAGGCCTATAGTCATCCCGTAAACATAAATTTAAAACGACAATTTTCAAAATTTGCGTTACGGTTTGGCATAGACAAGACTTAAATATTATGCTAAAATGCACTGTGGTTCCGACACAGAATTTGACTTTGCCAACTAAACCATCTGCGCAGCGCAAAGCGATAGTTTATCTCATCGATCGTATAAGACAACACATAAGCAGAGATATACTAGACATGAGATGTGAAGCTGTAGTCGAGTAAATCAGAAAAAGGCTTCAAGTGACAAATTTTAATTTCAACTATAGCACTGTTTGTAATTTCAGTTTAGATAATTTTTAACCTTACACAGCTTTAGTCTATCGACAGAAATAATTTTTGTTTAAACGTGAGCGTTTTTTTCTATAGCTTTGAGAATAAGTCGCTGCTGCATAATTTATTACTTGCCCGTCATAACGAAGCAATGGTCGACGCCGAAGTTGGCCATCTAATTGGCAACGACAGACTGGTACCGTCAGCTCCACCAGTGGAAGACTTCGGATTGAGACGAACACCTCCTCCTCCATACTACAGTGTCTTCCCAACGGAGTCGGACACGTTTTTACCAGATGGAGATGATGAGGAAAATATCGGGTTGGAAGACGATGTTTTTGAAGTAACCAGTAACACTGAAATTGATTGTGAGGGAACAGTTAACTGCCCATCAATTTACCGGGCTTTTTACGACCACGAATTAAACAGTGAATTTTCGGAAACATCACAATCAAACAGGTACTTATGTGCTTTAACCGCTTTTATGTTGACATAAAAATGAACTATTTCATTTTGTTTGATGTTTCTGTTTTGTCCAACGTATTTTAGTTCAATAATCCTGGTCGTAAAGCAAATGACGATTAAACGATTTAATTTTAGCTATAACCAAACTAAACACCAATAAAATTACAAACGTTTTTGCAGCCAATATCACATGCCAGAAGAGAAAGCGAAAAAGATTTTGCTCGACAGCATATTAAAACGCCCCAGCAGAAATAAAGCGGTTAACGATATAAATATAACCGGGATAGAAATGTTTCAAGTTTTACGCGTAAGTAAACCAAATCCACCAACCTTTCACTTTCACAACTGCAGCGATAAGTTAGGGTTCGGTTTCACGTGTAAAAGTATTTTACTTGCCTTCTCAATATGTTAGATCTTATGTAAATAGTTTACCCATTGTTTGCGATTTTTGGTAAATTTCTATGTATTTTTCCGCAGTATTCTTTACGCACCGTCGTGGAATATCGATCAATTGATGTAGTAGAGGTGCCTTACAAAATAGGTAAGTTGTGAGACATTTGAATTATTATTGTTGCATTTTTAGTCTGTTATACCCGTAGACTATTTACAACATGCTATTTGACAACAAACGCACATGCATAAGACAAGACTGGCAGAGTATTACAATTCACTACGCAGGAACACACATCAACCGAATCGAGAGCAAAGTACCAGACATCTGGCAAATAGAAACTGATATCCCAAACTCTCTTTGTCCAGTAACTCTAAAAATCCCAGGATCATCGAAGCGAATTTCATGCAAAATGTACGACGTATGTATTACATGTATGAAGACTATCTACAGTTACGTAACACTTGCTTAACTGACAATGGCCTTCTGTGGTACAATTTAATAACATGATAACATTGCTATGAAATATAGCTGCACCGGAAGGGGGGCTGTTATATGTGAACCGTGTTACGGAAGCGGCCAAGTTACCTGCACCTGCTGTCATGGATCAGGAAAAACTGAAAGCTACAACGTAAGTGTATCTAGCGGCGACGTTCAAGTTTTGGAAACGTCATCACAGAAGTTCACCTTTAAGTTTATCTTTGTTCATGTTACAGTCATCTTGGAATCCCAAACAGCAACACCCCAATCATGAGAGCACTAAAATCTGCTATCGCTGTGGAGGAAGAGGAAAAGAGAGGTACTGGATGCTTCATACTTTTCTCATTTAACCATCCTAACATATAACTAACAATAAAACCAACTTTTGACAATGACTTGTGATAAAAAGTAATAATCTTAAGCTTTTTCTTTATTCATGTGCACATTTATATGTATAGTTGTGGGCATTGCTTCCACATGGGCAGACGTCCTTGTTGCGGATGTGATAGCTCAAAGGAAGTGGTGAAATACGAGGTTCTTAAGGTTAAATGGTGAGTTGTCACCTTCGTATATTATAGGCTTATTATACATTTCTATCATGTAGTACGCATAGGGTCGTTAACACAACATGTATACTTAAAAACCAGGAAGCCGCTACGGAGCGTTTATTATGAAAACCACAAGCACTTGCCTGAGAAAGTCCATGAAATGTTGGCCTCTTGCAAAGAAAAACGTGTTTCCTTTGACAGCCATTTTGATAAGTTTCTATTGGTCTCCCAAGTTTTTCTTGAAGCACACGATAACCATGCAAGAAGAGGAGTTATTCGGAAGCAGGTAGGTTGAAAAAGCTACTCATGGTGAGCTCTATATGCATGATTGAATTTATTGTAATGTCTTGGAATAGGATAAGTTATTGGTCAAATTAATTATACACTTCAGTCTCAATTAACAAACTTCCTTTTAATAGAAACAAGACGTTTGTGAAATTCCGGTTTACAAGATTCAGGGTCTATTCAAAGACCAGGAAATGACATACTGGATTGTGGGTCATGAAAAGATGGTTTATGCTCCCAATCATCGTCGAAGGTTAACTCGTTCTTGTATTATCATGTGAGATGTAATCACATATCACCAGACAGAAAAACGCAGCATAAAGTTCATAAGATCCAGGTCATAATAGATTTAAAGTGGAGGAATGTCTGTAAGCCAGGCTTATACTCGGAATGTGAAACCGTATGAAGCAGCGATCTCGGTCATGACGTTACATTTTTCTTAAAAGAATTCAACGATCATGTTGGTTTTAAAACCGAATATGAAAAAGATTAGGAATGATCATTTTGCTTGTTAAATTTTCTGTTGTGACATTAATTCATTTAGTATTTATTTGTGGATCGCGCTTTTTTATGAAATGCCCTATTATCTTTTAAGTTACATCACTATGTATGATAACATGCATCCTTTAACCTGAACAAAATTGCGCAAACGAAATTTATATTATATACTGCATATACACAATATTTTGCCTTTGACTTATAGACATGCATGTTTATATGTGCTTGTGCAATCTTGTTTTGTGAAAGTTATTCTAACTTATTGTAATTTGCCTATACCTGTACATCTATATTCTATATCAATGAATTTGCAGAATTTCTTTTTGTTTCAGTATGATTGCAATCTTTCTTTCATACATCAGTGTGTATTTGTCCAAACTAGCCTATTACAAGAAATAAACTTAAATTTTTATTCTTTAAAATTAAATGACAATGATAAGTTATTATTATTGCTTGAAATTAGAGCTTGGCGGTAATGAAACAATAATGAAGAATAAACTCTAACACAGGAGTTGGTAAGCAGGTTAACAATATCAAGATCATTTCAAATAGCTTAGTTAACGGTGTCAATCTTTTTGACAAAACGTGAACTGAAGCTAAATTGAATACGTGTGACATTGAAATTTTTGATACATGAACTCCCGCCGTTTATGTTTACAGTAAACACAATTGTTACAAATATTAGAAGCGCTAAGTCATGTGCAGTGTTTTCAGTTTTCAGCAATGAAATTCAAACAACACTGAAAAAATGCAGCGCATGCCACGGCGTTTTTGTCAGTATTATCAACGTACTGTAAATATATGCTGAGCTTTCAAAAAAATGTTATGTTTTTTCAGTGAATCTATAAAAACTTTGTGAAAGAAATTCAACCCAAACTTCAATGAAAATAGCCAGTAGGTCTTTTTGGCGAGTTGCAAATACGTCCGATTGCAGCATTGCTTGAAACAGCAAATTAGAGTGTTTATTTGTGACAAATTGACAAAGTCTATAATAGATAAGAGACTGGGGACTTACGCCGTGTATGTTTGCCATAGGAAATATTTACTTGTCATATTCTATTTAGTTGACTACATCTGATATTTCATAACCCGGATACGGTGCGTTAATAACAGAGGATATGTTTGCAAACGTGTGCAGCTATCTATTCGAGCGCGTGATTGATTTTTAAAATATTACCAGCTAAAGCTATAAAAAAATTGATTGTGAAAAACAAGTCAAATGAGTTTGGTCGCAAAACATCACACCCATGATGACTAAAAGTCAATAACTCTTTGTATCAGTCGTCGTCAGACTTAATTCATATTCGTTTTAGTTACAAGATAACAAGTTGCGCGTAGGTTGTACTACCTTTACAACCTGGCCCACGTTACGAAAACTCACTATGAATTCATCACATAACATCACCACTAAAAAAACTGCAACAGATTTGTTAGATAAATTTGAAAGTTTTCTCGAATAGTGTTTTATTGGAAGTTTCTGTAACGTTTAAATCGTTTATAGTTAATAAAAGGTTTTTAAATTCTTCTTTTCTTCGTAGATCGATTTTAATCGCCTTCATAAAAGTTCCTAAGATACTGTTTTTTGGTTGAAAATAATCAACGACAATATGCGACAAGCATGATAATAAGAAAGTGGAATAGGAAAGAATGATTGATTAAAATTTATTTGAGGAATTGTGATTGTAAATACAACTTATATACAGTAAATACACAATACTTTGTCAAGTATTTTAAGCTAATTATTAATAACTATAATAACTATTTCAAAGTATTGCGCTCTTATAATGGCTCTAAATCATTCAGTATTTTTACTATTTATTATCTATTGCCACCTTCTGGTGATTTTATTTTAAAATTAATAAGACTAGATAGTGGTGCAGTTCGCGTTATTTTACGCTAGCAAGTAAGTCATGCTAGTGTTAGTTTATATTAATAAAGTCAAGTCATAAACTTAAATTTCTCTTGTATGTTTAATTGCTATCATATGCTTTATCACTTGCAATAAAAAGAACTTGTTTTATTTGTTGAAAATAGTCATGCTAGGACGTCCAATTATAGTTGATTAAAGCCCGAATTGCAGAAACAACGAGTGTTTTATGACATAATGCATGTACCGGCCAATCAACAGTTGCAAAATTTTTACTTTTTATGCGTTATGGAAAAACATTAATAGACTATAGCTCGACCATTTAATAGCATTTTTGTTCAGTATTCAGTAACTGGTCGCTCTTTCAGCCACTTTGCAATTCCCGGTCGCTTCTTGACTTCCTCGACAAGAGTTTTGAGAGTTGGATGTTGTTCTAAAATCTTTCCATCGGGTATATAATCGTTTAAGACGTCCAAAGTTGAAAACATTACGATATCGACACCGGAAATTTTCTGAAAATAAACGCGTAAAATCAACACTACAATAATTTATAAATCAGATTTGAAACGGTCAGTTTTGCTTCTATGTTACAATAAACTTACCTCCCCAAGTAGGTAGGTGCCTCCATTTGCTTTTATTATTTTTTCATACTTGTAGAGCTTAGGATGAATATCCTCCTTGAACACGGATGCCATCAATTGCACCTCAAAAAATTTAAAGCTTTTTTAATTTTTCATATCTCAAAATTGTATATTATTTGTTAACGTTTGCTAATGCAAGCCGTACCATCATCTTTTATTTTCGTCAAGCAAAGTGTCATGGTTTTGACTTTGAAGTATTGGTGGTGCTAAAGGACAAAATGATTGTACTGCTGGCTTCAAAGCATTTATATAGCGAACACAGGATGCCATTCTCGCAAAAAAACTTCATTTGTGACGACTTGCTATGCGGCTATTATACTCGCCTAATCACCTACTTTCTTCGCTTCGTCTTCTTCACTAAACGAAATCTTTGAAAAGGCTTCGTATAGAACCTCACCCCACATGTCACATTTTGCAGCATTTAAAGAGTTGCCTCCATCCAGTTTAAATTCTCTGGCTAAATATCGAACAATAGCTCGGCTGTGTGCAATTTGCTCGCCATCCACAAACAACACAGGCATTTGACCGAACAGCATTTCTGCCATAAGAACAAAAACAACAATAAATATTTCTAGCATATTTACACAATAACAAACATGTTTATAACAAGTGTACTGGGCTTTATTGCCTTTTATATATTACTGCACGCATACCTGGTTTATGCTCTGGCCATTCTTCTCGAGTATAACGAATATCTTCATATTCGACACCAGCTTCAGCAAATAGTAAACGACACATTTCGGCGTACCCACGAATATTAAAGTAATACAATTTGTAGGTAGGCATTTTTTTAAAGTTAGCAATACTTAGCTAAAACCGACTATTGGAAATATTCACCGAGTATACAGGTTAGTAACTTTAGCAATAACTTTATTCAATAACTTTATTCAATAACTTCTTGCAGAAGTTTTTTCTAGTTATTAAGTGAAGTTTATAAAATTGTTTTTTGATAAACGCTTCAACTACCGATTGATATTTGGAAAGTTGCTCTGAATAACTTCGTGTGAACACTTCTTTTAGTACATTTCCAGGTTGTTTTCCAGCATCTATGCGGATAAGAAGTTTTTATTGGAAATACCCACTTCATAACGTTAACACTGATTCTTATTTGTCTATGTCTCAATGTATCAGCTTTAGCTATATGTATCTCACATTGTTTCACGGTTGCATCTGCTAAGACTAGCAGCGTTTTTCATGTCGAACATTTTAACTCCCATCGCTTTTAGGTTATATAAGCTCGCACTGTTAGCAGAGTTAGCGAATCAACGAAACTAGAAGATGAGTTGCTTTAGCTAGTCATGGTGATTGCAGCTCAATAGACATCTTATAAGCAGTAGTAATACTTATGTACTTGGTTATTCGTAATATTGAGAAAGTGTACAGCATCTTTAATAAAAACCTTTTTTGTGAGCTATTTCTGTTCTATTATTAAAACCTTTGGCCTGACAAAAGGTTAGAGTATTCTAACCGCACGCAACAATAGAGTCAGACAATTCAACAGGTGATTTAAGTTAAAATACCCTCATAAGTCAAATGGGTCTCTTCAGCTTTACTTGTTTTGTATAATATCTAAATCACAACAAATGCAAGATGTTTAGTATAATACTTCAGTGTATACACTGCATACGCCAACTTCAACATGGCTTTAAGGCTGACAGTCTACTACAGACAGCAAGTTTTAAGGTTTAAACTTGTACTACCTAGCCTAAGTCTAAACGATAAAGTGACTTTTGGTGTTGATGTCAACTAACCCTAATGAAACAGTTTCCTTGTGCTAGCGTCTAACAATCACGATCGATCTGTAAAAGAACGCTTTGTGAAATATTTTCTTTAAAGTTGTGATTAAAGCCTGCTTAATTAGCGCAATTGCAACACATGTTCCTCTTGCATGTAAGTTGCTGATGCTAGTAGCCGGGTACTAACACAAGCGTTTGAAAGAGTTATGTTAGTTGTTTGTGAAATGATTTCCTGTATTGGCCTGAGCTACTGCGATAGCAGTCGACTATCACGTAGATGTGTATCATCAAGCTATTCGTGTGATGCCCCGGTAAAAAAAACGTCCAGGAAAGTAATCAAGCTTAAATTCTATTGCAATCATTCTCGTGTAGTTATGCTGTACCACTGTAGGTATTCTTCTAACTACTTCTGGCATCTCGTGTGTCTCAGGAAGTACCGAAATGTGATAGCTATTTTAAACGGACTTTTAATGCTTTCATAGAATCTATATATAGCTTCGATAAACTTACCCATAGTATTTGGTTTGCTTGGTTATTCTGCGGGGTTTCTAGTTAACTTACTAACGTTAAGCTGGCGGTGATTCGCGGTCTGACTCTAAGAAAACCTGGCTCTCAAGTTACGAAGTACGTGTCCTTCCCAGAGAACAAATGGTCATAGGCCGGCATTAGACATTAGGAAAGCTGATGTCAGAAACAACAAAAACAATTTTTATTTAATCGCGGCCCCACAAGGACACATGCATTGACACACCAAAAAATAACACACAAGAAAAGAAAAGTATCAACGTTGCCATTAACTATTCCTTGCAGTACACGCGCATGCACATTCGTGTAAAGAAAGTGAAATTAAGATGTAAATGTGGTAGGGTGTGAGTTGGCTGAAACTCGGGCCCGAATACGATCGGCTGTATTCAATTTTACTCGCTACTAATCAACGTCTGTCATCAATTCAACAGCATGTGTTGCTAGATTTGTTTGGGTATGGAAAGTATACACGTGCTAATTAACAGGCTCATAGACATTGCTTAGAAAGCCACAGTGAATGAGCGTTGCTTACATTTCAACAAAACTCTCGAGAAACCATAAAATTTCGAAATTGCTTTCTATAGAATGAAGGTAGTATGTGATGTAAATAATTAATGCCTTAAACGTCTGTACATATGAATCCCTTAAACTCAAAGCATGAGGCGTACTTGTGTCTCCCGTGCGCGGTAGTGCGTGTTCTTTTAAGTTTTGTTATTTAACCGTATTTAGTGTTACAGCGGTTACTCTTTTGAAGTCAGGTTCCGATCTTTCATTTACCTTGTTTATTTAGTAACTAACAATTTCTTAAATAATTATTTAATGTTTATCGAAGGGCTTGCTAAATTATTGGACTTAATTGAAGCCTGAGCTGATAAACCAAGGCATGTTTTATGACAGTATGTACAGCCTTATTGACACCATTGAATAACCTTATAGGTCCTCATAAAACTTTGAAAGCATATTTAACGTATGTTTAGCTTCAGTTAGCACTGAGCGGGCTGAATGATATAGCAAAAAACATACGCTTGCCTGGCAACTCTGCGTGGATCTTATGCACCAAACCTTGGTATCAAATTTGGCGGTCTTCGGTCTATTCTGTTTTAAAGTTTTATTGGTACTGTAAACAAAATTAAACACTGTATGATCAAAGCAAACACGGTGTTATTCGAGTTACAAGGAGCACTGTTCAATTACTTGAAAAGCTTCGCATCACGTAGTAATTATAGGCTGTACTCTTCGACAAATAGCTTTTTAGAATAAAGCTGTTTTTACATCTCTGTAACCGGTCGTTCTTTCAGCCACTTTGAAATTCCCGGTCGCTTTTGGACTTCCTCGACAAGAGTTTTTAAAGTTGGATGTTGTTCTAAAATCTTTTCATTGGGGAGAAATTTATCAAGAAACTCAACAGCCCCATACATCAGAATGTCAACAGAGGATATTTTCTGAAATACAACAACATAGATATAGAATAGTAGAATACTTACACGTTTCCGGGAGAATATATAAAAAAAGACACAAAAAATCGGCCGATTTTGCTTTTCATTTTAAATTGTTTATATATATCGTATACTGCACCTACATCTCCAAATAAGTAGATTCCTCCATTTTCCTTTATTGCTTCTTCGTACTTGGTAATTTTTGGATGGACTTGCTCTTTCAGTATTGAAGTCATTAATTCGGCCTAAAAAGAACACAGAACGAGAAGAATAAGTTTGTACATGTGGACAAATGCAACGGAAAAATACAGTTCCCATTACTAAGAATACATCTTATATTAACATTGAACGAAAACAAAAGAAAGATTAACACGCAAAGCCTTACGATATTTATTGCAAGATTTCACCTAAGCGACCTATTTACACAAGAAATTGAAAACCAAGCGACGTGAAATGAATATAAATATTTAGCAAAAGAAACCAATCATTAAAACCCAAATATCCAATTTCGTTTGCCTAGCTACCATTTTGTAACCACATTTTCACATTCAAATTTCCTTTTTTCGTTCATCATAACATCGTTTATCGCTTATCACCATAAAAAAGCACAGCAAGGTAAGAACACAATGATTGTTTGCGTTCTACGAAACTGACGTGTCCAAATATTAGCACATTTCCGTACCAGCCGGCTCGGTCGTGCAACTGGAAATCGTACCTGGTTCGTCAACATGCGAGCCGGGTATGACATCCAGTTGCGCTATCTTTGTGATACCATAAATCAAGGTATGAAAGACATTTGCTTCCGTTCACTGGTTCTGATAAACTGTTCCAAATTCGGGTAATTTAACAAAAAACCAAGTACAAAATAAAAAAGTGCATCCAATGAAACTTTCGCAAAAAAACAAGCTTGGTAACTGGGACTAGAGCGAGATGGTTTGAGTCGTGCAAAAAGTTTTGTCTTTCCAAGAATAAAGTTTGTGATACCAAACCTTTTTCGCTTCGTCTTCTTCACTAAACGGAAGCTTAGAAATGGCTTCGAACTCTACCTCCTGCCACATATCACATTTCGCAGCATTTAGTGAGTTGCCTCCATCCAGTTTGAATTCTCTGGCCAAATATCGAAAAGCTGCTCGGCTGTGTGCAATTTGTTCACCATCCACAAACAACACAGGCATTTGACCGAACAGCATTTCTAAATCAAATATAAAGCAAAAATGTAGGCCTAGTAAGCTAATACTTGTAACCAGTTTCAACGTTTACAGGTTTGCAGTAAAGTAGCTCAACGTGTAATAGGTTTTATGTACACTTTAGCCTACTATACGTACTTGGCTTTTGTTCTGGCCATTCTTCTCGAGTATAACGAATATCTTCATATTCGACACCAGCTTCAGCAAAAAGTAAACGACACATTTCCCCGTACCCACGAGCATTAAAGTAACACAACTTATAGGTAGGCATTTTGTTGAGGTAAAATATTTAGCCAAGTATACGTACTATATTGTATATACCTGCGTATACGCAATTATAGCGATGAACCATATACAAATACGTTGATAATAATACACTGTTGCGCAGTAACATAAGTAGCATGCAGCTAACTGTTGCTGTTACTTGCTAACTGTCTGAAAACGCTTTGAACCGATTTTCCCTGAGGTACGCTGAGCTGTAATTTTCGAGTGTGTGTTTGAAAGCTAAATTGTGCGTGGTTTCTTATCTATTGCAAAACAAATAAACCGTTCTGCTGCTATATTTACGGAAGACACTTGTGTTCTGACAAAGACTTATTCTGTGACTGCGACAGGTCTTAAGCTACTTAACTAAGGGCTTTGCTTTATTTGCCGTCGGCAAGTTGCGTGTTTTAAGCTTCTCGTGCGATGACTTTGCAAACGTTTCAGCAATGACAAACAACCATTCTGTACAGTTTCAACATTTTAAAAGGCATAATTTCAGATTACAGCATGTGTGGGTATAATCGCTAAACAACGTGATCCAAACTTTTCATCTACAAAAAACACCGGTTTCGACTGAGCGTTACCCGTAAACTTTTAAGAAAGTTTTAGACCACTCAAGCAAAAAACAAAGCTGTTGCATGAACCAATCCTACCAAATACGTCCTTGTTTGTCGACCAAGTATTCAGCAAACTAGCTTATGTGCTTTGGTTACATGTGGGTAATTGAACAATGAGACCGAACCGTTTGTTGATCTAGTTCTAGTAAATATCGATTTTTACTGCATGGGCTATAGTTTGACTCCAGGTAAGAGATCATGAAATGATGTGAAAATATCGCAAATTATTAGTAGTATTTCCACTCCACTGGAAAAGGAACGTGTTAAGAAATTCACGATAAGTAATTTATTGACGTATTTTGTCAGCAGTCAGATATGTCTACATAAGGTGTGAGGCTGTAAAGCCCTTTACATTGAGGTATAGAGTATAGACGTCACTAACAAATCTTGTTTGTGTTGATACTTAACCTTGAATGTAAAGGTTTTCACCAGCGTTTGGTATGGTAAGCTGAAGGCTAGCAAATTCACACACACTGATACTAAAACAAAATAGTACTGTACAATAATGTTACACACAAATGCAATTTTAAAATAATCGAACACACCGTACGTAGTACTGTTTTCTGTTTTTGTGCAATTTCAATTTTTAGTTTTCGTTTGCTTTATCAATCATTCCGTAATTCTGGGCTGCCCTTCGGGCCACTGCTGCCACATTTTATGAGCGAAGGGTGTTTACCTGAAATGCTTCCATTGTTTATGTTTTGTTGTTGAGCATTTGAAACTAAACAAAGATCATGGATTCATTGTATGTCCAGAATGAACAAAAAATGATTTTTGAGTATTCAGAACGTAAAAAAACAAAGTAGCAAAAAATTGCAAATTCTTAAAAATGTTAAAACTAATAGATATTGCATTTCAAGATAATAAGTAAGTTCCGTTTGTTGCAAAAACTGCTTCTTCAAATTTGGTTAATAGCCTCGGTGGGATGGATGTGACATGTTTCAACGCAAATTCTGTAAGCTCGGCTTTTAGTCAAAATTACAACGTAGTCCAAATCAGCATGTTAAGGAAGACACATTAGTCAGCTCTGAGAGAACCCGTGAAAATCTTCATACGCACTACGACTACATTACTCCATGGTTGGGTGCTTTTGTATGAGTTGGTTTGCAACATGTTACATAGTTACTGATTTAAGTTATTTAGAACCAACCAAGAATAAATATCTGCAACTTTCATGATCCGTTGCAAATTCAGCACAAATAACTGTCCTGTACTGGGGGACAAAGAAGTAAGCGGTAACGGCTTGACTTTGCAATGCTTTTGAAGTTACTGACCCATTACCCATGCGATGACGTCATTGAATGATAGAAAACAATGCTGTATATTTTTTTGAAGCAGGAATGTGTGCTGGACACTGAAGCTTGAAGCAATGCTAGTTTACGTAATAATGAGTACTGGTAAGAATGTAAAAATAGTAGTTAAGCCGAGATAAGTATGCACAATCATGCAAACAAACAAATCAGTTGTTTGATGGTAAACCGAAGTACAAGACGTGTAAATGTTTACTTTATCTTACAATATGACATTTATAAATCCGGGTAAGAATTTAACTATAAAAAGTAAACAGCTTTCCAAGGAAATAATGAAAGCTCATTTCAATAGCACGTTACAAGTAGCGTTTAACATTACCTTAAAATCGATGTCAGAAGCACTTTCGCTACGCTTCAATAATTCAACAACTTGTGAAGGCTTTCCGCGCACGCTATTGTGCAAATAGTAAAGAGGAAAGTATTACCCAGTTTTGCTATTGAACAGTGGAATCTCGTGGTGTGTAACAGAATGCTCGATAGATATTTTGCAGTAGAGGATTATGAATAAGTATTAGCTTCTTTTAAGAAAAAGAGTTACGTTGTTCTATTTCGAGCCCAAACCTTTAGGAAATTCGTTTGGGAAAAGGATTGAGAGAGTGACTGTTTCACCGAAAGTAGATCACGCAGCCTGTTGTTAAAGATAAAAGCGATTAGGTTAGGAGAGTAGGTATGCAAAAATTTGATTTTAGCTATTTAAGGATTTATTGGAGTTAGGTTTATACTAGAAGGTAGATTTAGGTTACTATGTTATAACATTTTTGGTAGGTCAACAAAAAACTGTAAAAATAGCTTCGAACGCTCGATTGTTTCCGGTGAAATAGTGGCAGCCTATGATTAATTGCTTGTGTAGCCTATTTCCTTCACCAGCAAAGATTACAGCTACTCGCCTGAGGCGTCGCCTACAGCTACCTCAACAACAGTAATAGCATTTAGTTACAGTTGCTCAGCGTGCAAAGCGTCGTACAGTTATGAAAGTGTTCATAAATTTAAAATGCTTATTGGTAATGTTGCATTAAGCTTTTTTGTATTTGTGCAAGCTTACAGTACGTGGGTGATTTCTAATTTGAAATTATAATGCGACGAATTAATGCTCTATTTTGTTTTGCAGGTTGGTTACAACGCAATCGAGTTCTGATAATTCAATATCTCCATAATTAATCAATCACTTACTGTATATACAAAAAATGCCTACCTACAAACTGTGTTATTTCAATGCCCGTGGCTTGGGGGAAATGTTACGCTTGCTCTTTGTTCAAGCCGATGTGGAATATGAAGATGTGCGTTATAGTAGTGAAGAATGGCCTAAATATAAACCGAGTAAGTTGCATGTATTCTTGTTATGGGAATTTTTTCATCTACATAGGCCTATGCAGTGCTCAATATCAATTCTAAATGATGGATGGATGATGAAGCGTTTTGTTAAAAAGCGTTTATGCTCTTTCTATAAACCCGTGGGATGCGTCAAACTAATTGAATGGCTGAACACAACTTATGTCGTCGATTCAATTTTGCACCTTGGGGCGTTGGTTAGACACTAGAGTACAGTAGAGTAGAACAACACCAGCCCGAACCTGACGTTTAATTTCGAAATCCGATATAGGCCTTAAAAAGACCTAAAGATTTCTGATTGGGTCAATGCCGTGGACTATGGGCGCAACAAAATAAACACGTCTAAATTGGCCAACTGACAATGACAGAATATATTGTTTTGTAATACCCTATTGCATTAACTTTTGTCTCGTAAAACAATATGTAATATGTGGCCAAAAATTGGTTCGAAAATTATTACGAACTTTAGCCCTAACCCGAAAAGCTGACCCCAGCAACCGTTTTACTCAAGCCTTTCATGCGTGAAGTACATTGCTGTATGACGTTAAGATGACAATGAGCTTTGAGTGAACATTTTCATACTTTCTGCTGACTGTGTCAGTTTCAAAGTACAATATGGGTGATTATAATAACTCTAGGCTACATACCATTGCACGTACACGACTCTAAAACAATTTCATATCACTTTAATTAAAGTATGCTTCACAAAGGTAGTGTCAAAATCATTATTCTTACTTCGTCGTAAAAAGAAAAATTTAAACAAAAAAAGGCATTTAAAAAATAATAATTTTGCTTTATTAGCAATGCTGTTCGGTCAAATGCCTGTGTTGTTTGTGGATGGTGAACAAATTGCACACAGCCGAGCAGCCCTTCGATATTTGGCCAGAGAATTCAAACTGGATGGAGGCAACTCACTAAATGCTGCTAAAGTGGATATGTGGACCGAAGCTATGATAGAAGCTATCATGAAACTACCATTCTACGAGCAAGACGAAGCCAAAAAGGTATATAATAACTTTAACAAAGGATTTCTTAGCACCGCTTAAGGTTTGGGCTCTCCGCTAAGTCACTGCCTGAACCACGCGCATGATGTTGTTGCAATGCATACTGTCATGACGTACAGCATCACGCAACTACACAAGAGATGGATTATTTATAAGGTTAAACCTTCCTTCCTTGCTCATTGCTTGCAAAGAGTTCTGAAGTATTTATACGACTTACCCAAAAGATTTTTGCGTTTGCTAATCACAGGTAGATTTGTGGCTTTTCGATATCAATAGCTGGCATCAAGCCGTACACTGCCACATATGCAAATACTAAAGCTTAGACTTAATGCTGTGTTAAGCTCTAATTCTAATTCAATGGTCGTGTTTTTGTGTCTTTATTTGACAAGGCCTATGCTGTAAGACTTTAATTGGTTGTCGTTTCAGGCCGAGCTTACCGCTGTTGCATTCAAGGATCACATTCATCCTAAGCTGACCAAGTTTGAAGAAGCGGTTAATGCCAAATGCGGAACCTATCTGTTTGGAAATGTAAGATTACCCGCTTTTAAATTTAAATTTACTACTACAGGCGAATACAAATCTGTTAGATTAACGTCGTAGTAAACTGATTCGTTTGAATTTTGATACGTATTTGCGTGCTCTCTTCAACATTTATTTTCTGTTATTCAGGACATTTCAGCTGCTGACATCATGGTCTTTGCAATATTTGACTTAGTCAACAGAAGAAATCCAGATGAAAAGATTTTAGATAAACATCCTACGCTCGCTAAAGTTGTGGCAGCGGTCCAAGAGCAACCCAGGATTGCCAAATGGTTAAAAGAGCGTCCAGAAACTGAAAATTAACTTTGTTTGAAACCATTCGGAGGCATAAAGCTGCAAGATTAAATGTGCAACTACATATTTCATCTCACTTGCCGTATAGCGCGTAGTCTTAATAGGCCTAGTTCGTTTTAGTAGCAATGTGTTTATAAATATTTCTAGCTATAGCTTAATTAAAACTCTATGACTTGGTGCAAATTAAAAAGGTACAAATTAAATTAGTTATGTCGTATACTTGTAAATGTAATAGGGAGTGTCGTTCCACGCAAGGTACTGGCTATAGTTAGTATACTGTAATAAGTAATAGACAGACATTCAACCTACTGGAAGATTGCAATGTCAGTTTGAGTGTAGCCGCCTCCGCCCAATCTACTATAGCATAAAAAGCTTACCTTTATGCAGCAGCCTACTTTTTTATTCAACCATAATTAACCACATGTTTAAATTCACCTTAGCCAAAATAACTTCCGAAGTTGTTTGTTTTCGCAATTTATATACGAGCGCAACAGGCACAGAAGTTTTGCAGTGGAACTCAAATGGACTTTTTTAAGCTTTCACGGCGCTAAAATACTGTCTTCAACGAGTTTATGTGACTATTTTACCATTTTATTTTCAGGGCGACGCAACATACGTTCTGTTCAGCATTGAAATACATTTTTTCCTTGATGTTGCAAATCAATAATTCTCTGGTTATAACTACAGTATTGTCAATATCGGATTGCATTTTCAGTACAAAATGATCAACCCCAAACGCCATCAAGGTTCGTGTAAAATTTACAATGGAGAATCAAGCAACTTGGGAAAAACAAAAAATCCGAAGCAAAAATCCACAGTAATTCATATTTTGTACAACATTTACATCTGTGGCTTTCCGCAAACTAATTAATATTCTGTTTTCGGTCGTTCTTTCAGCCATTTTGCAATTTTGGGCTCGTCTTGGACGGCTGCCACAACTTTTGCAAGCGTAGGATGTCTATCTAAAATCTTTTTATCGGGATATCTTGAATTGAGCATTTCAAACAATGCAAAAGCAGCGATGTCAGCAGCTGAAATCGCCTAAATATATATAAAATGATGTTTAAAGTATACAGTCTATAAAGGACATGAAAAATGTTTAAATCATGTCATTTAATCTAGAATTACAATAACTGGTTAAAAAAACGGTAGACTTTTGTCAGAACTTACAGGCTAAAGATGGCAAAGAAAATGTAGCTTGACTGAAAAATAATTCACGACCTACAATATTTGACTGTGAAACAGACGTTGCAAAGCCTTATACACGCACAAAATCTTACATTTCCAAATAAATAAGTTCCGCCTTGTGTATCAACTGCTTCTTCAAACTTGGTAAATTTAGGATGAATGTGATCATTAAATGCAGCAGCCGTGAGTTCCGCCTAAACAGAAAGAAAAAAAAATGGTTGTAAAATTTTAATCCGATTGTTAACAAGCATTGACATTAACAAAAAGCGTTCAAAAAATAACCTACACAAGATTCTCACGTGCATTTCTGTACTTATTACTTGTACATTTCTTATTACTTATTAATTTAATACTTCCCAGAAAATGAAGACCATGAGTCAAATTCTTGTGGAATATTTAGCTTTAGTTTAATGCCACTTACAGTTAGAAAAGCAACATGTGTAACTATAGCCTACAGCATAGGCGTTAACTCACCTTCTTTGTATCGCTCAAATCAGACAACGGTGTTTGCAGCTTGTAGATGGCTTCCATAATAGCTTCGATCCACATATCAAATTTAGCAGCGTTTAGTGAGTTACCTCCATCCAGTTTGAATTCTCTGGCCAAATATCGAACAATTGCTCGGCTGTGTGCAATTTGTTCACCATCCACAAACAACACAGGTACATTGCCAAAAAGCATCTCTAAAACACACCGTGATAACCAGAAAACGTTTAATATATGTCAATCGTTATGACGTCCAAAATTATGCTACTCAAGATGTACAAATTTACTTTAAACAGAACACGTAGATCAACCTATAAGATATTAAGCATATAAAAGGAAATGTTTAACTTACTCGGCTTAAGTTCAGGCCATTCTTCACCAGAAAATCGTACATCTTCATAATCTACTTCAGCTTGAGCAAAAAGTAGCCGTGACATTTCTGCTAAACCACGGGCTTGAAAGTAATACAGTTTATAGTTTGGCATTTTATAGATATCAGCAGTTTAACACTGACTTAGCAGTTACAACCAAAGTGCTCTAAAGCTGCAAGCTGTAAACAGCAGATTTTAGCAGGTACTGAGGTTTCATTCGTCACTTCCACACTTATGTCACGTTTGAAACATCACAACTTCCTTTGCATGTTTTAAAACGTTTGCGAACTTACGTGGTCCAAAATCATATCTTACTTGTATATAAATGGTACAGTATATATATTATAGAGCTTGGAGACATGGCTAAGGGAAACTTTTCTCTTTTGCTTCGAAGCTTTGCTAATAGTAATTAAGCAAAATATTACGTCTCGAAAGTGAAAATTCTAGAATTTTCATTAACGTAAAATTGAACAAATCTACTTAAACCATTATGACCAGTTTTCAGAAAATGAACGCTTGATGTTGTACTGTTTACCTTTTTAAGCTACTTTTTTGGAGTGGAGCGTTGATCCGTACTTGTCACATAAGACAAGTAGCCTGCAGGCTGTCACTATTTTACCGAAAAAATTGTACGTTCAAAACATTTCTCCCAATAAGTTGTTAACACTACCATAAAAATATCATAAAATCACCTAAAACATAAAATATCATGTTGTATTTTGTTTAATCTAAAGTTAATATGAAGGTAGATAACTTATATACAACGTTTCGTCGATATCAGGTAACCTAATGTAGCGAGTTATTTATTTTTTGCCACTTACTCTACCGGCGTGAAGCTGATTACCAGTTTCCTGGTTACTTATTCAGTTATTGATTAAAATATATAAAAAATGTATATATATATAAATTATAAAATAACTTATATATAAAAATATATAAAATTTATAATAAAACCCAACTATAAGAAATGTCGTGCTTATTTATTTAGCCAACAAATCATTTCTTTTCTCGTTTTATTTCTACCGCGGTTGTACGTTTTTTCCTCAGCCATATTTGACTTTCCACCTGTATGATTCATGTTACCCTCCATGTCTAATTGGTTCTACTGTAACATTTGTTTGACAATGAATGATAAAAAAACAAGAGCGCGTATTCTCGAGGACGCTCGTATGCATTGCATCAAAGATCTAATCATGGAATGAAAGTAAAAAATGAAAAGTTTATATCGTTGTTGTCGTATGAGCAGGTATATTCTGCCACCCAAGCGTGTTATCAGGCAAGAGTCAAACAGCTACCAGCAGGTGCTGTCATACCAAATTCGCAAAGCTTGTGTTCCTGGGGGACATGGTAAATGGAGTTATCGGATTTGACGTGATCTGCGGTTGCCCTTCCGCGCCACACATATAAGTCGCAGAGTTTCCCAATCCTTATTCGTGGAAAGATGAGCGGAATCAAACGACGCCTGTTCGCCCGAAGCGTTTGTTCGATAAAGCTGTACCTGGGAAATCCCGGCGGCCGTTTTCTAGTGGAAAGGAAGTCGGCGTCGGTGATAAAACTGCAAATTCTTACAGGATTTTACTGTCACTCGCCTCCAATTTGTGCTTCGCCCTTGAAGCCGAACCGATACCTGATTTTCCGGCGTGTTCCAACGGTTGTGGCGAGGCCAGAACAAATGAGCACCTCAGTTAGCTTGCTTAAAGTATTTACTGAATTAAAAAGCTTAAACTGGAACAAACGGGATGACTTTTTTGCCGGGTGGGCAAGAGAAAAAATATCTATCTGTCAATCGAGACGGAACCCAGCACATTGCATGGATGACTGTGATAATAAAACTTATTTCGGTTGCATTGTTCTGTTACTGATATAGGAAACATAGCCGGCTTATGTCACACAAGTATTATAGTCTGCAGTTACAAGCTTCAGTTAGCATCGCACCCAACTCACAAGATTTAAAAACCTAGTAAGTATAGTATTAAAGCACTCGTGAAAGTAACATTGTAACATGACACGTATAAGTAATAAATCTGTCGTATGTGTTGTTTTTAGTAGTGCACTTATTCTACTATAAACCATAAAACCCAACCTGCAAGCTAGATTTTGAAACTTAATTTATGAACTTTTGGAACCCCAACCGTGATTACTTTGAGCCCTTCCAGATGCAGAGATGTGTTTGAGTATGCCCGCTTATGCTATTCGCAAGCTGTTATGCTTATGAATTATTTTCTCCGCTCACTACGCAAGATGTATGGTAAAACAATTGAGACTCTAAGACAAACCTAGCCGCTATACTTTGGAACTTGTACCTTAAGAAATAACATGAGCGTAAATGTCAGCAAGAATTTTCCTCGTATATAAACGTTTTTGCATCCGAATAGTAACCACAAGCATTTAGTTAAAGATATCTACAGTACTTTATTATCAATTGGAATTACAGAAACTCTACTAAACTCAAAAGGATCATTGCCAGAAAAATTACAGTAAACAAAATTTTATTATAGAAAGGTAATTGTTCGCTTTCACGGTGTTCGGATGCATTTACGAAGCAAATCTAACACATCAACATCATGCTTTCAGGTTTAGCAAACATTCACGTCGAACTAGAATTCTGTTTTTGGTCGGTCTTTTAACCATTTTGCAATTTTTGGCTGCTGCTGGATCGCGTCCACAACTTTCTTTAGCGTAGGATGAGCCTCGGAAAGTTTCTCGTTGGAGTGTCGACTGTTGAGCATGTCGTACACCGCAAACATTAAGATATCAATTGCTGATAAGTCCTGGATAAAAGTTGGAGAACAATAGAAAATCTTTATAAGTCTAATAAAATCTGCAACGTTTATGTCAGCTAAATTAGTGGCGCACTTAGCTGATATAGTGTACATAGTCATACTGTCCTTGGTTATAATGTAGCATGATATAACTTTGAAACTTCTATAATGCAATCTTACATTTCCAAACAAATATGTTCCGCCATTTGCTTTAACCGCTTCTTCAAACTTGGTCAGTTTTGGATGAATGTGATCTTTGAATGCAGCAGCGGTAAGCTCCGCCTGTATGTGGCAAAAGAAGCAATACATATGGAGTAGGAGCAATAAAATAAAGAATTAGAGATGATACAGTTTGTAATCAATAACTAGAGCTTTTATCCTATACAACATACAAAAGAGCTATGGCCTCTTGGCGCTCTATACGGTATTTTGTTTCAAATTTCGTATTTAATCTTTTTAACCGACGTTGCCCTTGTGGTGACTGACGCAAGCAATTCGGCCACTGAGTGATGTCACCAAAAGTTTTACAAGACGTCTGATTAGGACAAAGACCCGTCGTACGTGCATGATTTCGAGATGAATTGATGCGTTTGTTGTGTTTTGATCGTTGCGGGTAGTTTTGTCGGTTTTATACAGTTGTCTGCACTTTTCAAGAAACATAAAACACTTTTTACGGTTGTCTGCTTTGGTGCATGGCAGTACAAGCCTTGCTTGTAGCACCAAACTTCGTTTAAAAATTTGATTGTCGAGCAGAGAACAGCTAATTATAGGCTTCTTCGACGCAACCAAACTGGACGCTCAATGCCTGGTAATCGATTTATTTCATTTCCTTTGGTTTGGTTTTTCTCTTTTAGGTAAGGGAGAGATAAGCTGAAAGAAATCACACAAGCTGAAATTGAAAATATACCTTTTTGGTTTCGTCTTTTTCTGAGAACGGAAGCTTAGAAATGGCTTCGAACAACACCTCAGTCCACATATCGACTTTGGCTGCATTTAGTGAGTTGCCTCCATCCAGTTTGAATTCTCTGGCCAAATATCGAAAAGCTGCTCGACTGTGTGCAATTTGTTCACCATCCACAAACAACACAGGCATTTGACCGAAAAGCATAGCTATAGAAATTACAATCGTAAACGTCACGACCGAAAACAAGGTATGCCGTTTTAAGTAGATGAGAAAAATCAGATACGAATAAAACTTTACTAAAAAACGATAGTAGACCATCCGGCCGCGTTGAGCATTATGCAAAAGGTGTGTCTAGGACTTACTCGGTTTATGTTTGGGCCATTCTTCACCACTATAACGCTCATCTTCATACTCGACACCAGCTTGAGCAAACAGCAACCGTGACATTTCACCGAAGCCACGGGCATTGAAATAACAAAACTTGTAGGTAGGCATTATGACAATATCAGCAATTACAGTAATTTCCTTAAGATTACCCTGTACACTTCACAGCTTATCTGTTTCATAGAAAAGTCTCGTGTATGTTAATTCAAAGGGCATACGGGCATATTTTAGCAAATATAACTAAAAAATATAAATTCCCAACCGAAATGCTGTCTGTTATACTTTGTAACTCATACATACTTCTCTACATACAGAACATGGAAACAAAAACACTGTAATTGTTTAAACGAGTGCGTTAGAAATTCAGCTGCAAAGGGCGCTAATTGTCACTGCTGCTGGCAACTCACTTGCTTTTAAACTTACAATAATGACTCAGCACAAATCGTAACATCTACATTTGAACATAGAACTTTCTAGAAAGGATTGTAAACATGGGTAGCGAGTTTACCGTATTGGACAGTTTTTCTTTAAGTTTATTTGTCTTTAGGTACTTGTGCAACGCCATTTTCTCGTTTTCTTCCTAAAAGTATATTCTTTTCTTCATTACTTATTCTCATATACTCTTGCATTTTCAACTCTTATTCTTTACATGGGTACGTAACCACTATCAGTTCCATTAAGTTTAGTCCATTCAGATCTGTTTAATGACGTTTTTTTACATTTATTTGTCTTTAGGTACTTGTGCAACGCCAAAATAAACATGCAGCCTTCACTCAAGATATACCATATCTCAATTATCATCATCTGATCTCGCATACATCGCAGACGGCCACAAAACTTATGAAACTTAAGCACGCGCATTTCCGTATCAAGCAAAATATTTCTCATTTCTTAATTATTAAAAACAAATGAGTTTAAAGTTGGCGGTAGCAACGGTATTTACCACGTTGCTTACAGGTCGCAGGGCAACCGTAGCGTTGCGCAAAACCGCTTTTTTCCGTGATTCTTTTTTCTCTTGCGTAGCGAAGCTATAGTAGATTGCTCACAGCGTGTTTCTTTCACAAACTGTAACGTGATATTTGATACGCCGACAATTCTCTCCAGGATGACTTGGCGTTATTTTGTGAGCTCAGAGAATACGAACTATGCCGTCAAAGAATTACGATTGCATTTGTAGGCCTACCCTTACAAAAGGGATGACGCATTGCCTTACATAAAGTTAATTTACTAAGTTACTTACTAACATACTGTAGTTCATTGAATTGTAATCACAGGCACCTGTCGAAATATACTTGTAGCAACATATTGTTTGAAAAACGTTTTTGCCCCAGTTGGTTTTCTGTTATCAAACTGATGTTTTTATGTTTAACACTAGCTAGGTTTGTTGATTGGAGAAACGATTAAAATGACAAGGCCGACTTTTGTGAAGATGACATCGTATACACACTATTTCACTGAAAGTAAATTAGATCACTAATCACTTATAATTAATTAATTAATAATGAGCCATATCGATGTTGCTGGCTTAAAGTGCCATTTTCATTGCGGCAAATGCCCACAAGAAGCGTAATTCGTTGAATAGGTAATAAGAACACCAGCAATAAGCAAACTTGAATGAAATCAAAAAAACATTCATATTTCGATAAATTCTACAGTTGTTGTTACTGGTACGTACCTAAATATATTGTATAAAAGTCATTTTGCCAATAAATTTTCCCATTTTAGAGATCAGCAATTAATTTGAAAGAAAATGTATTCGCGTAATTCCTTCACCTGTTTATAGCGAAAGGAAAACCAACCAAACATTAATCCACTCTTTATATTGTTAATTACATTCATACTAAGCCGCACGTTAAGTAAATGTGTCTGACTGCTGAAATCAATCTCGTGGAGATCCTATCCAGTACATAGTCTACACCATTTTACAAGACATGGAAACGAAAACTCAAGCTATGCTTCTAACCCTACACTCTGCAACTATACGTGCAATTACTGTATGTTGTATATTAGCTTCTCACCGTAAAATCATAGGTTCCTAAGTGCTGCAGGAGTGCAGGTACACGAACCATTTGCCTGTTGCCACTGTAACTGCTTTAACAAGCTATATATAACTTTATATGACTCAGCAAAAATCTGCAGGCCTACATTTAAAAAACGAAACGAATTTTCGAGAAGTTTTAACTTCAAAAGTCACTCAAACTGCTCTTCCACCTGTTTTCCTTTTATTCGCGCAATCCATTCTTTCTCCTCTGATTTCTTTTAAATGTTAAGCGAGTTCTGTAATGCGCCAGTCATTTACTCTAAGATGACTTTGCGTTATTTACTGACCTTTTCAGAATACGTCATGCGTAAAAGATGTATTTATGTCTTGTGAATATGCTGACTCATTTCGTAATAAAGGTAGATTTATCGAAATCGGTTAAAAACTTCAATATACTGTGTGTACATACTACTGGCAATATACTACTATAGCATGATCAGAGGTGGGCAGTACCGACATTACTAAAAATTTAATTAAAACTCTGATTAAAGTTGGTCGCGTATTTACAGACAGAATGAATATAAAATAGTAAAGATTTATTGCAGCAGGCTTTTGAGTGTTGCAAAAATGTCTCTTTGCGACAGACGCAATTATCCCAGACCAGGGGACCAAAGGACCAGGGGACCAGGGACCAAGGGCATAAACAAGGAGTAAGTTGCGTAATTTGTTATACGCTGAGAGGTTACGGATACGTTGCGATTATAATCTTGCAAATTTGGAATTGAAATTTTAATACTTTTGCATAACTTTAGCTGTATTGTTATGGCGAGCAAATCGTCACAGACAGTATAGGACAATCATCAATGACGCACATCAAGTACATTTCTTATTTTTATTACTAAGCCACATAACGAGTAACCAAATTCACGTTTTGAATAAATAACTGAATATTGTACGTAACGAGGAAATCGTAACCAATTCGACGTCGTTACAGAAACAATACGATGTATAACATTGCAAACTATTAGACTGTTGCTCTACGAGTGGAGGAAAATGATGCAGAACATCATGGAAGTATTAATGACATATTTAAAAAATAGAAGGTAAAATATCTTTAAATGCCTTTGATAGCAGTTAGAATTTGTGATGAATTTACAAACAACAGCAAATTCTGTATGGACTTAGTTTACAATCTACATGACAATAATGGTGTTAATCGATGTTAATGCATTAACATAGTTTTTAGTTTTAACCTAAAAATTTCTACGACTTCTATTCACCGTAGATCTTTAATGGTCCACGGCTTCCAACGGATGTTTAAAGACTTCCACCGACAGTACTTCATAGAACTCAAAAGCGTTGCGCAAAAAACTCGTTAAGAACAACAGTATAAACATGGGTCCGTATTTCTGGCGGAAATATTGCTAGCTTTTGCATTGTTTCATTCATTATGCACCATATCCTTTTATAAAGCGATAAAAATTAAGTTGAATTTTATTTAAAAATAATTAATTAGAACAATTGTACTACATACTGTATATGTACAAAATCTTTGCTTACTACACTGTAGTAGGTCTACACCTAAAAACTTATGCTCTATATAGTTTTGACAAACAAACAGCTTAATTTCAACCGGTTCATTCGTTCGTTCATCGTTCATTAATTATTCTTTACTGGGTACTAACAACCTACCCCAATTAGACATACGACAATGCAAGTAACCCCGCTAGCTTACGGAGGACCAACGCCACCCACAAAATTACTTTCCATGAAACGCAGATGTGCCAGGAACTATAGCTTCGCTAACGGCAAGTCGTTATACCAATGTCACTCTTGACTGTTGGTTGGTTATATATTTAAAAACAACACACAAAACCTCGAAGCCAAGGAAAACCCAAACAGCTATTACTTTAAGAACCTCCTCGCCATCCAACACTCAGTTTAAAAATCACGACACTTCATTTTTAACCTTAACCCTGTGCAATTATGTTGGGGCTGGTTGACACCCAGAATTAGATATATTAGGCGTAGCAATGGAATATTGTGATTTTCAATAAGATAATACAATACATAAGGACATAATAATACACATAATATTAATACACATAATAATACATAAGGAAACACGTAAAAACAAAAAACCATGAGTTTGATAAAATATTTGAAATCTATTAATCAAATATTAGCATATTTCAAGGGCTTTAAGAAATGGCGTATTAATATTACGCAAAGAAACTGCTTTTTTGACATTTGATTTCCGCGCATCTTTTACAAAACTCCACCATATTGCAAAATTATAATTTCGGCCTAATTCATGCATAACTTAACATAGTTTTTTTTGTTCCTAAAGCAACTAGAAGAAGCGCAAATTAATATCTTACAGGCGGAATGTCGTTACAAAATAAGCTGCATTACATCACATTAGATTATAACTTTCTCACAAAGACCAAAAGAATAGATTATTATTTACAAACCTAAACAGTGCATGCTGGTTATACAATATATAGTTATAAGATGAAAGCACAAAAAAACACTGAACAAATTCTACTCAATTTTAAAATGTTGTCAGCTATAGGGCCCCATTGTGTCAACTTGACTTTACATAAAGATAAACAAGTAAAATGAAGCGGCTCTTTTACAAAAGGCAGAGTAATAAAATTAGACAACTCTGACCACCGCCTGGGAAAGAAACTGCAACGGCCAAAGTGTGACAATTAGTGTAGATGTGGAACTCACCAATCAAGGGATAAGACATGAAAATTAAAGACACAAAATTTCAAGGTATGAGACTCAGCGAACAGTCCACGCGACAAATACTGATGACAAAGGAAGTAAGAAACCCTATATGAATATATTTCTTCTGGATGAAAGAAGAATATTGCAGTGCTTTGTACCACTGTGAGGGCTTTAACATTCTAAACATTGGAATTATTACATGTAGCTGGGGCAATATTCTACACAACTCAGGTCTCCTATTTCATGTCGTTTTTGTTGAATTTAAAGGTCTCATCGTCCACATCGATAGCCCAAGAAAACTTATCACAATCAGCTTTTGTGAACACTTTCTCTACAGATACTTTATGCTTCTTGCACCTGCAAAGTTAAGAAATGTTTTATGCGTATATTTGTTTGCAAAATAACACCGAAATATTATGTCAAAATATTCTTTAATTCAAAAGCAACGGAAAGCTGCTTTAAAACAGTGTTCTTTTATTTTAATTTAAAATTTTATTTTATCGTACGGTTTTTCATAGAATACAGTTGTGTTATCATACCAGGCTACAGTAATTCTTGGATCCATATAGTGACGCTTGGTTGTCTCGGGAGAGATCTCATCGTTCTTTCTCTTTATAATTAAAAGCCATCTTTAGTTTACCCTATTTACACTCGGTGTGGCTTCTCCTGCACAAAGTCACAGCAAAACGTGGCGTACAGTTGCATTGTTTGCTGTAGAAACTTGAAATCTCGTGACTTTCCTAAAAAATGTTCAGCTATCTGTCCATGTTTATTTTATAAAGTTGGATTTTGTAATTTTTGAGATATTGTCATATTTTCATAATTTTTCTCTCTCTCTGCATTGAAGCGAATCGTTTTCGTTTACTCATTTACGCACCACTAACTCGACTAACTATTCTTTTGGGTTCTCTTCTCGCGGTCAGCTGGTTTTCCGCACAGCGGGGGCGCGGCGTAACAAGAAAAACTTCTACTAATGTATCACTTGTAGAAATACGTAATTTACACTAAATGCACTTTCTTTAGTTTTACAATTACGATATATACTGTACAGGATACCAGATGTTTTTGCTACTAACCTGTAAAAATCCGATCAGTTTACGGCGTATACCGTATAGTCTTCGAGTAACTAACGATTGAAAATGTGTGTGCAGTGTCGGCCACACCTAGCTAAAATATTAATGTCGCGAGCCCGGTTTGTATAGGCCATAGGGTATTCGTGGTAGTGTTAAATAATATTATAGCAAACATTCACGAAAACTAAAATGACCTTAACAAGCCAAAATAAGAATAGCACCAATAGATACCTAATATTTCAAGTTGAATAAAGTCTTTGTTCAAATTCAAGTGTTTAGGTTTGTATTAAAATTGGATCCGTATAGCTCAGTATCCTGAGCATTTTGATTCTATTTTTCGTTGTATATATTAGGTCATACAAATCTGTGTTTACATTCCCTTCATCTTGAGTCGGTATTACAGCAGTAAGAAATTAATGTGTTTATATAATACTGTATGCTGATTTTGTATCACACTGTATCCCTATTTTTGTAGAGGATTTAATTTTCTTGTTTGCAGACTGCAACACGTTTGTTTGGTTCGATTATCAGGAAGACATAGAATTGCAAACAATTTTTGCTGGCTAAAATATAAACCAATTTCTGTGGGCAAGAACTTCATGTTTTTGCTTGATATGCGCCGTTATATTGATTTTAATATTAGCAGGATATTATTTTATACAGTACATTATAGATATGATTGTTAGTGGATGGGTGAAAATATATCTTGTTTACTTGGTAAATGGGTGTACGGTAAATCAGTGTAACAACTTATATTCTTTTAGGCTTTGTATAGACGTCGCATGTATTTAAATGCAGGATTCACACATTTTGTCAGTAGTATAACCGTCATATCCAACTTGTGAACAGATAATTTTAACACCTTCATGCTAGGACTGCATCCACGCATGCACGCTTGCAAGCATTTTGTATAAATAATCTTAGTTCATAGTATTATTTGTAAATATAGATAAGCTAAAACAGAAAGACAAGTTTATAACAAAAATATTTGCGATGCATATAATAACTTGCTGATTGATAACTACTAATAGTCTAATGACTGTTATTAAAAGAAATAAAAAGAAAGATTCGTTTACAATCCAAACTGCCTTTTCATGCAATTCGTTTCTACGTTTACTGACATTTTGGGAGACTGAACGGCGGTGATTTAGTTTTTCTGCAGCAATCATGTTTGCCTGCTTATGGCACTCCAATAGCGACTTTTCATCATGGTCATCTTTACAATTTTCTGTGACAAACGTAACAATTAAGATACCACATACAAAATGGCAAAGTTTGTTGCAAGGAAGAAAAAATTAAGTTATAATAAAGTAGGAACTAAAATCTACCAAGACTTTTCACGTTTTGTTGAAAACTGGAAGTTATAAAATGAATTCATTAAAACTCAAATCATTTATTTGTATATTCCATATCAGTGAAGGAAGAAGATTAATATGTCGTCCAAGTGCATACTCCAGATATTCCCACAATACAAACAAATCATACCAAAAATAAAACTTAAAGTAGAAATCTTCAAAGTTCATTTCAACTTACGGTTAGTTAGCTTGATAAGTTCTGCTTCAAATGTGCTGGAAGCGTTATACGTTCTGAATACTTTGACTGTAAGTCCATCCATGAACTTGTTCAAATGCTTGTTCAACGTGCTGTTCTGAAAATTTGGCATGATAATAATAACACTATAAGATGCAATATTTTTGTGTAAGCTATAACAGTTTTGAATTCCTTATATTACAAGTTTTTAGGTTAAGTTAGTTCTCTTACATTCACGGTACTGAACACCTTATCTGTGTTATTTTTTCTGAATTCTTCTAGATTTTTAAAAACCTAAAAAAGAAGTGGAACATCATACGATCAGTTGAGGTATAAACTTACCTGCAACAAACAACACAAAAGAAACAGTGAAAAGTGAAAGAAAGTGTGCTTAACTTTTTTACTGTGTCAAATCATCAATAAACAAGCTCGAAAAACAAATGTACCTTTTCCAGTACTGAAACCGTTCGAACATAACGAACGTAATCTTTGCCAAGGAAGTCAAACTTAACAACGTTATATTCATCATCGAGGTGCTCATGTAATCTAATGTGTTCCCATCTCAGTGTGCAACAGCCGAAAGTATTCGCAGAGTTGTCTTCATTTTTTTCATTGCCAGGTCTCATAGCAAGCTGTTGGTAAATATTTGCAAAACATTTTTTGTAACGTTTGAGTCTGCTGTTGTTTCGTAATAAACTGAAGTAACTTTAGCTTACGAGCAAAATACATAAGGTTGAAAAACTTTGGGTGATGATTACATATCATTATAAGCTATAAAAGCGTGCAATTAAAACACAATTCTATGCCTTGTCAATAAAGTAAAGAGCAACGGCTGATTCCTTTTTCATGGGATCGGAACTATCAAGGTCTTCGTAGTAATTTTTTTGAATTTCTTCGATTTTCGACCCCAGTTGGCGCGCGATGTCATACTTCTGCTTGTCTCTTTTACCCTGTTACAGTGCAAGTTCATTAATATAGCACCCTGCGTAAGACATAATGTATATAGTACAATACCTGGTTACCTTTGTGCAATCAATTATCGTCCTGAGACAAATTCTCACCGGCATAATAACGTGTTCTGCTTTTTTCTCAACAGCGTTGTCTTTTCAATCTTATCACTATCCAGGTATCGGTTTTAAAGTTTTGACATATAGGAGCAAGGTTATCAAAGAACCTTATCAACTTGTGTTGAATAATTTCTTGGAATATCACTTTTACAGCATTCTTGGAATATCAATTTTACACTATGTAACTGAGCAATGAAATCTTTGAGGCAGCGATTTATAAAAGAGCTTAACAACTTTGTGTTTACAATTGATGGTTTGATCGATCGGCAGAGCTGTGAGCTTTGAAGACTTTTGTGCGATATTTTACAAACAAATAAAACAAACGCCTAATTAACTAAAATTAATACTGTACTTTCGTTAATGAAAACACTTTTATACTGTGGAAAGGTATGATGAGTTAATTACTATCTAATAAGTGTAAGCGGCCGATGATTACCAGCAGCATTAGTAGTACATGAGTTCATTTCAAGAAAATATCAGCAATAAATACGTTGTTGATATTGCTATACTGTAGGCTACTAAATATAAAGCGACACTTATGAAATGTTGAAACGAAAAATCTTCCTGCAGACAGACTGCTACTTTGATACAGTACTCATGTCCACATCACTTTAAAGTGTACGAATTTGACTTACTACCTGAATTTGTGAACTTGGATGTAACTTGATGTACTTAGTTTTTTCTGCTACCCTATCTTCCCATGATGCCAGCCAGAAAACATTGTTATTGTGGCAAACACTCTTCCACTTATGTCCCGTAGGAGGATTAGGAATCTTGTCTCTAAAAACGCAACAAAAAATCGTATTAATTAGTAAAAACATGTGAACATATTAATCTATAAATTAGTATGCAAATTGCAAAGATATTTACCAAACAATATTAAAATTACAATAAAACTGTATCGGTTGCTACTAAAAGAATTAAATGTGAATTTACTCAGTGTGTACTGTGTAGTGTCTAAAATTGGGTCATTCCAAATGAACTCAACCAAAGGGTCCTCAGGTGACCGACTACGATTTGACTCAAATTTATTGTGGAGATACCACTGTATGAATATAATGAACACGTGCAAAATTTTAGACTACTATTCCAAAGGGTTTTCGAGATATGGCCCTCCCTGTCCTTTTTCCATGTGGGCAGTTACCCATGGTAATGAAACTTTTCTACTTGATTACACATGTCTTGGCTTTAATTGGTCAAAATTGCAACTTGTTTTCTTATCTCTTTCATTGTTAAATGGTTAGCTGAAATGTAGGCGTTTTTTTTGTCGAAAACTCCCTGGGCTATAAGCCCTTTTTTCTATTAAAGTTTGTAGTCTAATTAAAAGTTTAAGTAGCAGCATGGCTTCTGACAAGTGGAAAGTTGGAATTTCCTTGAAAGAGGACTGTGATAAACATACATACCGATAACATACAACTTTTGTCTTGGCGATGTGGCATATCTTGTTCAGTGAAGATGACCAGATATGTCGCCATCATGAAACCATGTATTTCTCACCCTTTGAGAGATTGCAGAGATAGATCTATTCTGACAGCAGTTTGTGAAAGCCTATTTACCCTGAGAAGCAATTTTCAGCCTTTAACTCTGACTCTTCAGTGAGATATTGACCTTTGAAAACCCTAATAATTAACGTTTGCAATTTACAAGGGTGGAAAAAGGGGACCCAATTTTCGGAGGGCTATATCTCGAAAACGAAAACGATATCTCGAAAAAATAGGAAAAAAAATCTGCCAAATCGGTGTCGGTCACTTGCAAAGATTTTTCAACTTCGGTTGAGTTCATATGGAATAACCCACTTGAGAATTATGCCTGATTTCCAAATATCGCCATATGCTTTATATGAAAGTTTTAACTCCAAAAATATTCAACTACTATATGTTAGTATACTGTCAATAACAAATACTATCTATCGATCTATTCAAAACTATTTTTTGGTATAATTTGGTGCAAAGCAGCAGCCCGCGCCTTTAATGCCCACGTGACTAGAGGTCAGCATTAGTGATCGTTTTTTCTCATTTTCTGCTCTATAAATAGAATACGTAACTATGTCTAATAAGTAGGGCCATTTTTATTTTGACCTAAAAAAAATTTTTTTTGACTTTATTTTTATCAAATTTTGACTTTATTTTGACCTAACGAAATTGCTTATTTGTAAAGGCCACAGTTCTTCCTCCAGTTACCCAAACATAATATTTTGTCGATTTCAGACCCAAACGTAATATTTTGTCGAAAAGTCAAGGTGTTTTATGGATTATAAAAAGTGCGTCGTGTTTTTTGGCGATAGATTTAGGTAGCTTGTGTTATTTTGTCCTTGTGAAAAGGGCACTTTGCCTCGATTTTCTCCACATGGTAAATTCTAATAAACAGCAAATTAAACAGGGAATGCTTGTTGTTGCTCCAATCCAGCTTGATGGCGTTTACTTTTCCTGTGGCTTTCAACAAAATACTTTTTATCGCACTTCACTATAACCTCGCAAATATTGCACCTTAAATCACCCCCGGGAGTTGCATTAAATACATCAGAAAAATCTCGACAAATCTGTCTAACTTTTGCT
The DNA here is from genome assembly GCF_947623445.1 of Clavelina lepadiformis. Taxonomy (NCBI): domain Eukaryota; kingdom Metazoa; phylum Chordata; class Ascidiacea; order Aplousobranchia; family Clavelinidae; genus Clavelina; species Clavelina lepadiformis. The sequence goes on from NC_135243.1 coordinate 8,915,813, forward strand.
GAAGACGATTTAGCTTGCTTAGGCATTTTTGTATTACAGAATGTCAGCTATTCCTAAAATCCAAACTGTTGATCTTCGAAAATACTACGTTTATGAAGATGAAGTGTTTTATAAGAATTATTTAAATACGTAACAATCAATAAACAATGGACAATTTGCGATAAAAGTTACTGCTGATCCAAGTGGGCATTGTGACTTATTTCCTGCTTTTATGTGTTAATATGGTTTAATTGTGTCGCAGTTCCTGATTTACAATGCTTTCACGAGGATTTTTACAAGAATTACTCTCAAGAAACACAAAAACTTTGTAAAAAGCCATATTTTGACTTTATTGAAAATTTTGACTTTATTGAAAATTTTGATTTTATTGTAAATTTTGACTTTATTTTGACCTATTAACTTCTTAGAAACACCCCCCTAGGTGCTGAAAACAACTTTATTCTTTGATTCGTGGTCAGACGAGGTCCTTAAAAATTTTTGACTTTATTGACTTTTGCGGGCCCTACTAATAAGTAATAACAAACATGGAAGTTCTGTCATTCATCAGGGTTCGTCTGTGGTACTTTCCATGTTTATTAACTCAAATACTACTTGCTGGGCGAAGGGCGTCGGCTAAATCAACAAAATTAAGAGTAATTCACACTGCGCCAGCTCTTCCCTCCGTTGCGCCTTTGTTAATTGTTTTTGTGAGGGAAATCGGCGCACGACATTTTTTTAATTACGTTGTAGTTAGTGGTTGCTTTTCAAAAAGCTTACTACGGATAAATATAGTTAAGTATAAGATATCATACAAATATGACTTACCGCTAGTAGGTACAAAGGCTTGTAATTGAAAATTTTCCAAAAATTGCGCATAATATACCCGACTTGATTATATCACACTATACAAGAAATGTTCTTCAACCTCGGTCACACAGTACCTGCTACAATTGATTGTGATTTGTTCAGGGGCGATCCTTTTCTTCACTCGTCCGTTTTTTGGGTGGTCTCCTCTTCCCATAAATAAACCAGGAGGTTCCAGTTTAAAATTTTCAATTTTTTCCTCACAACCATCCCAGATGCAAAATTCATATCCTTCAGTTTTATTCTTTGTCTTTTAAAGCCAGGAAAACATAAGATACAACACAAGTTAGTCAACACAAAAATTTCCTTTTGATTTAAGTAGTCCGTCATATATGATGAACATTTCTTAACGTTTTCAATGTTTTTGGTAATTTCATTTTAAAACATAATTAATTGTAAAGTTCTCATGTTATTTTCAAATTGTTTTTGTTGTTGTTAATAGAAATATGACAATGAATTATGACATTAGTGGTATTGGCTTAATTGATCACTATATAAATAACCAATTAAGTGAATTATCAATGTTGGTTATTTTTTTATGAGCTAATTGCTTATTACTTCACAAATGTACCTTTTTCTTTGAGATTGATTTAAAATATTTTAAAACAACACTGAAGTCACATTTTTCTAACTCTGTTATCTCATTTTTTTCTTCTTTGCTCATGACCTGGCAAAAATACACGTATATCTTATAAAGTTAGACATTGTTGGCAACAAAAAATAATAACTTATTCCTGGCATATAGATAAATAGATTCAATACATTCTTAACAATTTTGGCCCGATACCAAACCAAACCTTATTCTTTTATAATTATTTTGTACAGTAAAAAACAAAACTCATTAAAAAATTTATTTAGACAAATAAGCATCTTTAGTAACACTTAACCGTCTTCCAATCATTGAAAAAATTTTTCCTAAAAACTTCATTTGATTTGTAAACGCCATTTGTTATTTTTGCATAAAATGTCATCACTTCTTCGGATTTCGGTTGAAGTTTCTTTCTTTTACCTGCACAGAAACGCATTTTTCGTATAATTACATTTTTCTTTCATTTAAAAACCTTTTATTTAAAGGTAGGCAAAATGTTGAACTTACCGTCATACTTAAAGTGCACATCATCAGGTAGAGGTTCATATTGAGGAGGAAAAAGAGGACCTTGGTGTTGCAGAGTCTTCCATTCTCCATTTTTACTTTGGATTGCTTTGAAGTCGTTATTTACATTACCGTCCGCTTTCTCCATTTTTACTTTCTAATAACAAAATTAAATTAACAATCATATAGTAGTGGTCTAGTGTACAAAGATAGCCATCAGCATCGAGCTGCTTCTCAATGTTTTGTAATGGAATGATTGGTTATTGTTGTTGAACTTGACTGCACCAGTCACTCCAATACAATCTTTGATTGTCTGAATGTTTATTGTCTTCGATATAATGAGTCTCAAGGTCGTTGTTTGCTTAATCAATCCTAGACTCGATTGTTCAGCTAAATGCTGATTGTCTTGTGTAGCCGACAAGCAGAGTTGTCCAACCTGACACTGAGCTTATCTTAAATTGTACTGTTCAGTATTTTGCACAAGTTTGTTGATTGTATAAACTGGTTATATTGTTTCTTCGTTATACGATTACAAATTGACAGAACATTGGCACATCAACAGCACTTCATTCAACAGTTAATGTAATAGCATTTTTGGCTTAGCTATATTCAACTGCATTAAATTGCTGATAGCTGATTATTCCCAGACTTGTTAATTCGTACTGAATCGCGCTAACAAACTTATTTTCGACAAACTGAACGCATACGAGAAAGGCAAAAATATTACGTCACAACAATGGTACAGGAAGTGATTGCGGCTCGTGTTACTCTTTGCTAAAATGACGCATAAGTATTGGAATTGTAAATCTTATATAATCTGTATATTAGTTTTGGTTATAATCACAATATTATCACAGTTTCAAGATTTTACCCAGAGCCGTAACCAAGTCAAGTCATAAACCTTTTAAAATACAAGTCAAGTCGAGTCTTTTTGTAGAAATGACTCGAGTCAAGTCGCCAATCGAGTTAAGTCATTTCAGTTTTAACAGTAACATAGTAACATTGTAACATAGTGTAACATAGTTACAATATTGTGTAACATAGTAACATAGTGTAACATTGTAACATAGTAACAACAGTAACATTTATGATTACAAAATTTGCCTTATTGGATTTCATAATATACGCATTCGTAGACTAATAAATTCATGTTAAGTTACTCTTTACTGTTTTTACATTACATTAAGATTAGAGATCCGTTTTACTTTAACGCCGAAACATAATCAAAAATAACCGACTCGAGTCAAGTCGAGTAATTTTCAATATTGACTTGAATCAGGTCTAGTAATTTATGTACTTTCTTAGAAAGGGAATTGAGTCAAATGTGATTCGGGTTGGATTCGAGTCGTTTCCGTTCTGGTTTCAATATGTGTAAATGTATTAATCATTAAACACTGTTGTGACCAGTTCACGAAATTCGTTCGCTTCTTGTCGTGCAACATGCAAGTAGGTCAAATCAAGAAGCACTTAAGTACGTTGAAAAGTTTAAGTCAAATACCTTCGGTGATGAAGGGGAGTTTTTTTCTTCCATTACGACAGGAATTTGTGAAATAAGCTTGCATATAAATATTGATTAAATAACATAGAAACTCAACCGCAGGCATTCCATGTATACTGTAACTACAGTAAGAAATTTATTTTAATTTGCATTTGAAACGCAGTACACTATATGCAGTAAGAGGCGCATATTTTGTTAATTTATTTTTTGTAATATTAACATTTTTCATGCTATAAAAGAAAGCCAACTTCACTGTGTGCGGACTCTCTTTTTGAAAAACATTGAAACTAAATGTTGTCATGCTAATAATCAATAGTGTGTAACAACTGATCATGTACTACACGTGCTGTATGCTTTTCCACAGTTTTAAACAAACGATGCTGGTAGACTACTTGCTAATCGTTTTCATTTGCTATTTTTAGTTTAACTGAATTAAAGTAATTTAAAAAATTTTGATTACCAACCATTCTTCATTGTAAGCTATTAACTAGAAAACCAATCAACAAACACATTCACTAAAACACAGCGAAACATTTGTTGGGAAAACAAAACTCTGTCTCCTAGCTATTAGCGGTTAATTCGGTTGATCGAGGTTTGTTTATTGTATAAGGCGGCGGCGAAGTATAACCGCTTAGGTGAACTGTACGTCTCATAACTAAGGTGGTTCAATGTCAAAAGATTCAAGACCTATAAAGTAACCCAATTTGATAGTAGCGCCGATCTCTTCTGCCAACGCAACAGTATGGACACTGATGCCTATACAATGGCAAACGTTTAGGGAACGCCCCTAAACAGTTTAAAAGTGTTTTTGACTTCAAAATCGAAGTTTTTATGTCTTGTACGCACATCACTAAATTCATTTTTATACAAAAAATTACTTTCAAAACTTGGTATGTAAACCTTGGCTAAGAGATTTTATAGAACCTCGTTTGAAAACGCTGGTTAGCTACGGGCCTGATGACATGGAAAGTCTACGAATGTAAACAGACATTAGGATTTGAGGAAATTAAGAATGTTTACAAACTGAGTGTAATATTCGCATCTGTGGCTGTACGGTGTACATGTCAGTAACAACAAATACGATTTTTAAAAACCTATATGAGGCCTGACGACTCAGCTATGGGTAACGTTAACATTAATTTTGTTACAAGAAAATGTAAAGAATGTATAAGTGTATATGTATTAATTGTTTATCGGCGTAATCCTTTGAACACCATCGTGAATCGTTTATAATATAGCTTACTAATGTTACTTTAATTTTACTAAGTAATATTAGTTTCAATATTAATAATAATATAACCGCTTCTGATGTACAAATGTTAAGTTAGGAATTTCCCTTCTGCGAATCGAAGAAAACAATCAAAACAAATCTTAACACTCTCGAGCACTGCCCTAAGTGCTTCAAATTAAAAAAATGTAAAAAATATTGCGCGCTTTGAAAGAAGGATCGAAAACTATAACGTGTTAGCGTTTTGTTTTATTTGATTTGGACAAAAATTATACGAATTATGTTATATATCGGGAATCGTTGGCAGCCCTGCTGTCGTATGAGCCGCCCTTGGTAGTGAGCTATCTTTTTTACATACAAGTAGACAATTGAAGCAATGCTTAGAAGCGACAAAGTGAAACAACATCCTGGGCAATTTTTATTACGATTAGCCATTGACTCACTTTTCCGCATTCTGACAAACGTGTTTAGTCATTGCTAGGAGAGGTGTTTTTGACCTTGCATACAGTATATACGGGAAAATAGCCAAACAGGTATCGAGTATATCAGTGCAATTAACTAATTGTTAAGTGTCGCTTTGAACACCGTATATCATGATTTCAACTAAAGACATGTCTTCACAAATGACATTTAACCGTACAGGCAAGCATAGCTTGTAGTGTATAGTCTATCTTACCGAAAAGCAATTGTAAAACTTGCTAGTATTTTACAATACATCAGACTCAAACACAAGTAAGAACGCAGACTGGCCGGTTCAGAGGAAAATAACGATTTGCGAGAAGGCGTTGAGTTCCATGGCTGTATTGCTAAATTGATAACTACCTTACTGATGTGTTCATTCCATCAGCTTACGTTTCTTAGTAATTCAAATTAGTCTGCAAGTTCTGGTCCATTTTTTGTTTCTTGACTTTGTTATAAGTTTTCGTTACAACGGAATGAACAAAAGCATCGTAAATATGAAAACATGCTTTAGTAATTTTTAAACTGCATGACCTTGCCTAAACAATATGACGAACATTCGTACCTGTCTATTTTTATTTGCGCATACCACTAGTAAAAGAGCAATATACTGTTAAATAAACATATAGGTGCATGATCATGAAGAATAGTTAAATATTAAGTTCTAGAAAAATGTTAATTTTGTTTCTATCTATAGGCTTAGATGCTTTACGTCATGTAACTTTTACTCTCAGTGCAATAAACCCATAAACAGACAGGCATAAGTAAACAGACATGCAGCAGTTAGCAGACAAAAATGAAAGTAAATTATTTTTAAACAAATGATAAAGAACGAATTAAAACAATAGGTTTTAATGTTAAACTACGGTACGTAAAACTAGACGTCCATTTTTGGTAGACACACATAAACGCATAACTGGAACGTAGGCGTATAGCTATAATGCTTATATCGTGCCATTCAGCATGGTTTGTTGGTGGTCCATTTATTCGAGAGTGGCTGGAGTGGTCTGTTATAGCTTGACAGGTCCAACAAAGCAAAGTTGAAATTTCTGTCGACCACTTTTGATAGGTTTGAAAAGGAAAAAGATGAAAGTTGGAAATTTTAACTGGTATCTTAAAAGCTCTTACCTAGGCCTACTTAAAAATGTTTTCAATTTTTAAAACCATTTGCAGCCATTTGGCTTGAATTGGCCTGAGTCAGAGTAAAATGAGCCCTAATAGGGATGTGCCCAAACCGAGCCCGAAGACTCGGTACGAACGTCACCATTTTTAAGTGTTTTCACAAAACCGAGCTTTACTTTTTGGTTTTACCCGAACGTTGACTTTTTCCACCAAAACCAAAAGTAGTAATTAGCCTATTGTAATATTTGCTCCCGGGAATAGTTTCTAATCTTGCTGTGCCCGTCTTGTAAGTTTGAAAAATTTGTGCATAGGCCTGATATGTCACGTAAGTAGCTTATAGGCAGTGTCAGTGGAACGTTTATATACCTTTTTTTTTTCATCAAAAAAGTAAACGCAACAAAGTTTTATACACAAATTGGTTTTTAGTTTTGAAAAATCTCTTCGTGGAATAGTTTCTGTTATTAGCCTGAATCAATAGTTCCCAAACTATGGGCCATGGCTCAGTAGTGGGTCACGAAGATATTCCCATTGGCCTCAGAGGTATTTGAACAGATTATACTGTTTTGTGTCAATCATTCATAATTATGAATACTCCTGAATAATTATGAATATTAATTATATAATACCTATTATAATCGGTTTTCGCTTCTAGTATGCGCAGTTTGAGCAGGATGCTTACGTGAACCCAGATCAAAGCGCTTTAACCTTATCTAAACTTTGTGTGGCCGACCCTGCACACAGTCACAACAAGTTTGATTGTGTAATTTTTCAGATATTGTCATATTTTCATAAATTTTGCTCTCTGCTGCCACCATGAAATTGCTTGTGCCCAAACTTTACAGCACGCGGTGAGCCACGAACCGCTATTAATCAAATATTTGGGCAACAGATCAAAAAAGATTGGAAACCACTGGCCTAAATCAATTAAGAAGCACGTATACTGTGGACACAAGCTTTGAATGCAGCCCACAGTATATCGCTAAAGGCCTTTCTGCCTTCCCAAATCATTTTCTTTGTTTTATTAAGACGTCATATGTTCGGGCTCGCACGAGTTTTAAGTTCAAAAGCTCGGGTTCGCTCGAGACCGAGTTCTATCCATTTTTCCACAACCCTGATAAACACGGTCCTTCTTATAAAGTGTAAATATGCCAATCGTAGGCTAAAGCGCGATAATTTCTATAAACATAAGCCGAGGTTATGCAAATTTACCAACTATATTCATAAAGCGACTCAAAGCTTCATGGACCAGAAGTGGAATTTCGACAAGGCGTTATAGGTAAAGTCAAAACTTTCTTAGCTTGCGTACAAAAATTTTTTACAAAATTAAGAGTAAGGATTTATTTTCGTTTCAGCTCAGCAATCGCTTAACGCTACTCTTGCGGCAATAGAATTAATTTTTGAGTAAACATAAATCGTGAATTATTTGGTCGTGTTAATTTTGCTGCGCCTACAGGCTACTCAACATCTTTCACTCATACGGCAAATTTTATTTTTGGGCTTTTGGCTAAATCGCTTCAACAACATAGGTCACATGTATAATATAGTGTTGTATGTATCATTAAATATTGTCAATGATAAAGGTCAACATATTATTTACGCCGGTGGAGTTGTACTTGTGAATAAGAAAAGCATAACTAGCACAATATGTAAAACGCAACCTGGCAATGTAGCATGCCTCAGATCAAGACAACGATGTTTCTTACAGTTCATTCACCAAACATCAGTCAGTAATAAAAACTCGAAGCAATATGACAAAATAACAAAAAACGACAAATTACAAGTTTACAACAGACATATTGTTCATTATTCATGGTTAAGAAGTTTGACCGCATATCAAAGTCATTAAAAAGCGAGACTTAGTATTCACTCGACTTATTAATTATATCAAAAGTTTCCAATAAGGATGGTCAAACAATCAAATAAAGGTTTTCTTTTTAAAAGAAGATAGTATTTGCAGTTGAGAAAGCAACAATAAATGACATTAGTAATTTTACGAAATCGGTTACTTTATAATGAAATTGCACGCGTTACTTTGGCCTTGAAGAACGATATTAAAGTACAGTATAACTTGACTAAGTCGACACCTCCAGCGGATCACGCAAAAGTGCCGAATTATGCGAATTGTCGAAATATGCAAACAAGTAATAACATACGGACAGGCACGTTCACACAATTGAAATGAGTTCATGCATTCTGAATATGGTAGCCTACAAAAACACGCTCATTCACATGATCAAAATGTTCACTAAATACTCGCACATTCATACAATTAAAATGAGCTCGTTACAGACCTTGATTAGCGTTACGTGGTACGTCATAAATCATAACCTAATTCAATAACGCTCACGTTTATGTGTAGATCATGACAAAATGTCCAATTAGACAAACAAAATTCTGGTTGGCGATGAAAGAAAGGCGATGCGGTAACTGAACTGTTAAATTATGCAAAACCGAATTACACAGCCTGCAGATCTTTGAAATGTAAACAATTCTGCCAGGACCAACAAAAAGACAAATTAGGTAAATTGACAAATTAAACGACGTTGAATTAGGCATGTTTTACTATAAAATGCAAGATGTTACAAAAGAAGTGTTTTTATGTTATAAACAGAATATTTTCACCACTAAATTAAGCTCAAAATGATCTGAATGACTTTTTTTAAAAGAAAAACTTCACTTATGTTTTCTATTATTTTAACTTGACTATTGTTGTCTTACTCCGTTCAGTGTTCTCAATTCAGAATTAACGATTTTGGTCTCGTTGTAATGTTCCTTTGATTGAAAAAATGTGGTTCCCAATGCAAAACTTACCCAGTTTACTAACTTAAGTTAGTTTAAAGTGCAGGTGTAAGCAACGTAGGCTGCATATTTTTTAATTTCCCGTGGGTACAACTTAAGAGCTTTTTTTCTCTTTGTGGAGATGAAGTCCTCTGTTCAGATAATCCCAATTCATTCCTTCTTCTACCAATACACAGGTAACTCCTGCGAATCCAGTTTCAAGTCTACTTTACTTTTATGCAAATTAAAAACTGTAGCTTGCAGTATTCTCAATCTCACATATTCTTATGTTAACTGAAGAAAACTTACCTATGCTTGAGAGGTCTCTGATATTTCTGTGTTCATCATCAAAAAATAACATGTCTGTATAACAGTGGTTAAATGCGTTCTGAAATCTGATGAAAGCAAATAAACATTTTGGTTGATATTCATTCAGTTGGTATTACTTAAATATTAATTGGTTTCATACTTGGAAAAATGGGTTGTTTTTCGTCCCGGATAAATCTGCTTCATAACAAAATACTTATTCATATCAAACAAATGCAAAAGTTGTTCTGCCTCCTCGGTTGATCCAGTCCTGGCACAAAAAATACGGGTAGCAGCAAGTAACTTATAACTTAGTTAATATTATTGTAATTATTAAATCATTAAAGTAACTTTTCAATGACATGATAAGTTTACACTTGCACTACAGTATACAGCCACTAAAGTGAGCCAACTCAATTCCTACTAAAATCTTAAAACATTTTATCCACCTTGAAGCAACTGCCAAATCGTAGTCATTATCTTTGAGGTGTTTAAGTATTTCAAGTGAGTCTGGATAAAGATTCACAACCTGCCGATGAGCATCATAAACTTTTCCGTCCCTTTTCAGATAAAGTATTAAGCAGTTTTTAGACTTATGGAAAATTTATCCTAGTTTTATAATGCAGAAATACTTGACAATACATACCTTTCCTTACAAAATGGTGGGGTTACGTGCGTGTCAACCCAGAACGGCCAAAGAGTATAATCTAAAACGACAATTAAGCCAATATTGTATTAAAAGTGACAAAACATTTCAAAATTATTCAGAGAATAAGCAAGTTTAGAAACAAGCAATTGCTTTATTTGCAAATGTTTCACTTTTAAGTTACTGTCTGCAAATAAAAAGATTGACAGTTCTTTGGCTCTACTGTAAATATATATACGCAGTATGCCCGTATGTATATGTGAATAATGTGCAGTTCCCAACATTTTGTTTCACTTTTTCAAATTAGGCCAGTGGCTTAAAACCGCATTGATGTGACACATTAATAAGTTAGAAAGAGTAAGCAAATTTGCTATTTAATAGATCATTCGACACCAAGTTTTCTCATTACTGCCTAAAATAATTAGTATAGCGAGTCCACAAAGAATGGATTTTGCAGTAACTTCATGTGGGCTGTCTATCACGATTGAGAAAAAATTTGATTAAAGTCGAAGTTGAAAATCGTGGAATACAAGATACAAGTATAATACATCCTTCTTTCTTTGTCATCCTTCAAGGATGAAAGGCACAAAACTGCATCACATATTAAAGCAACACTAGTTCTAGTACAATCTAAATGTCGATTCCATTCATTTTTCATCCATCTCATTTAAGTGTGTTGTCATTTTATCTAAGTGTGGAGCTATATGACTGTCTAAAAGCTTTGAGTTGACTCGAAATTCTGAAGTGTCACCTGGATGAAACATCAATGAACTTCATATATGACTGTAGGAAGTTTCTCTTTGGTTTTGCCCATTCTGATTCTATTTGGCTACATTTTAAAACATGGTGAGAACAAAAACTAGGGCAACTGCATTGAAATTCGAAAATTTTTTTTTTTAAGCCATAGAGCCATACGTAGAGTTACGATTTCTCAATAAACAGCTTACTGCTTTAACATATAATCTTACTTGTTGATTTGAATAGAGAAACTATTATAGTACCTTGGTCCAAAAAAGGTTGGAACACAAAAAATTAGGTTAAGTCAATCAACACAAAACGAATTAAAAGGGCTTTCATTGCCAAACATTAGCTTTCGGAAAGGAACTTTAGAATTTGGAACTCTATAAGTTCTATACTATACAATATTTAATTGCTTATACAAAATGGTCATAAAAACACAAACATAACTTTGGCATTTTTATAGCTGCCTTGCTTATTTAGTAATACAATACATACCAAGGTCAAATACGATTAACTTGGGCTTCATCGAATAAAATAAAATTAGAAGACAGTTTTTTGTGCACAAAATAATTTTTTATATACACAGAGGAAAAAACGTTTTCAGTTCTAAGCTCTTCAGCACTCAAACCTCATATTCAACATCTGTTCGACTCACAATCTAAATATGTAATTTAAAATTTAAATATTGCATGAATATATGCACAGCAACAGATCTTAGTATGGTATCAGGATCTGGGTCTAGTGCAAAAGAGCAAAACCGCGTGACGCATTAACATACTAGACCTCTGCTACCAAATTGTCAAATCATTTGGTTGTACACTTATGCACTACGTCTCAGAATCTTAACCCAACAACTAACTTATATATGGCTGTAAAGAAGTTAACTATTTGCACAAATTAAAGCAAGAAATGAGTCCTAATCTCTTGAGTCTTAGTTACTAAGAAATTAAGATATTCTTTGGGCATGTCATCACACTCGGTCTGCCGGTATAGCCTACATCTTGAGTGCATAGCACATGAGGTATTCGAAAGATCCTACCGGTAGACCAGATGTCTCAATATGAAAAAGTCTGTAGCTAAACTTAATCAAGCTTATTTTTCACTGTACAGAAAAAGTCCGTAAACACTTGCGTTGGTAAAATAATCCATGGATTCCGTAGTCACCCCATTCGTCTACTTTCCGCCCATTAAAATGATCCAGAGTATGGGAATTTTTTCCCATTGTAATGGTTGAAAGTATGCCGTTCTTACCCTAGAGTAAGTTGTATGCCTTTGGAATGGGGAGAATTTTACTTCGGCACAAGTATGGTTTGTGAACCCCATTCGTCTATTTTTCCGCCCATTAAAATGGACCTGCTGTCAACAATGGGGTTTCCCACAACCATATTTCTGCCGAAGTAAACATTTCCCCATTCCAAATGCATATATCTTACTCTAGGGTAAGAAAGGCATACTTCCTGCCATTCGAATGGAAAAATATTACCGCATTTTCACCCATTTCAATGGGCGGAAAGCAGACGAATCGGGTGCCGTAGTGAACGTGATTTTGGATGGTCGACAGCTACAAAAAATGCATTTCCTATTTAGCCAACCAAATTGTTAGTCCGTAAAAGTCCATAGAAGTCCTTCTTTTACCTACCCCCCTGTTAAGGCTAACTAAAATATCCGAAATAATAAATTAAATGTACATTATTTCCAAACATACGCCATAGTGGAAAGCAAGGCAATTGCACTTTCGAAGACTGTGTTTGCTGCACCCGATTTTCAATTTTAAGGAAAGGTGCAATATATCTAAAAACACAAGCATTCACTTTTGCTCTTCCGTGTATCTTCATTTTTAAGACAAAAAGGCAAAATTTTCTTTTTTGAAAATCTCACATTTAGTACCAAAAAGGGGCCAACATACTTTGTGTCTGGCATAGCCATTGTTGCAGACTGCAAAATGCACCTGGTTGTCAAGGCCTGGCGCACCCAAATTTTGCAACTCGATTTTTCCAAAATTTTGAGTAAGAAATAAGTTACAATCAATTTTGCAATCATCACCTCATAGGTTAGGGTATGGCGAAGGTAAGTTGTTGTTGCGTTGTTGACTCCTTTACTCAGAAGGTTGCTGTTTTAGTTGTATGCCAACTTCGCTCATATATTAAAATAAATGAACACGCAGTTCTTAGTTCAATCTTGCGTCCTGTGCTCAAGCAGTGCAAAACGGAATGGGACGGTAAAACGAACGAGCAGTGCCGAAATCAACACGTGCTGGGAGCATAGATATCTTATATATAATAACTATTGTTATTAATTTATTATTGTTATATTATTATTATTAATAAGATATCTATGGCTGGGAGCATCGTGAGGGCGCTAACCAGCGACAAACCAAACAAACACCCAACAGCCGCTACAAGGGTACTGTCTACTGTATATTGTACAATGTTGTGTACTGGGTAATGCAAGTGTCTGTTTATTATAAATGAGCTATCCAAGTTTGAAAAACCTCAGTAACAAGACGTTTGCGTAACTAACTTTCTCTCCTAACTTGTCGTCTTCATTGGTGATCACATGAAGTAACCACTAACTCTGGCATGGTATTTTAGCTATTTTAGCACTGAAATGTGATTGAAAGTTTGAGTGATAAAATTTACTTTTAGTTCAATCATATGCCAGCAAATCTGGAACATCACCGCATTACTGAGGTATCTTTGTCACTTACAAAATTAGATGTAATAGAAAATATTTTAGAAAAGCTTGTTGAATGTTAGTAGCATTGAAAAGTGTTGTTTTTGCAATTTTATTAATGGTTAATTTTCTGAATATATATAAAGCTATGTTCGAAAAATGAAAGTTAACATTTAAAACTGTTTACTGTGCAACTAGAATTTTAACCACTTATATGCTGAATGTTTTATTACAGTATAGTCAAGTTGGGTATATTTTCAGAACATTCATTTGAGTGTAATAATATGCATCTATCATTGCAAAAAGAAAACAGAAAGGCGCATTGCTTCCCATATCTTTTGTTGCAATATTGTTCATCTAATCACACCATAAAGATATGCTTACTGCACACAGTCTCACCTTGTCTGAAAGTCTAGTGTTTGTTCATTTACTTTAGACCAATAATAAGTTCTGTGGTTGTAGTCTTTACTTTATTGTGCACATTTCATGCTGGCAAATTTGAACAAATTAATATTTTGTCTACTAAGGGAGGGACTCTGTCTTAGATCACACATGTAAGAAAGTTTTAAAACTTTTGTATGATGCTTAGTAAGAAGCAATAACATTTGGATTGCAGTGGGTAGAAACTCCAAACTGTGTTTTGTGTATTGCACTCTAAGTAGTCAAGTTTTATTTAAAAACCTTATTGTTAATTGTTCACAGATGCATAACTTTTTAAACAAGTATGACTTATTGCAAGTAGATGCGCAGTTAGTAGTTGGAAACTTTTCAAAAAGCTTGAATATTGTACCTGACTCGACTATATAACGCTTGCTGCTTGATTAATTTTGCAAAAGTAAATAGTCCAGTTACGTATCGGTATAATTTGCTAAACTGTCTCTGTATTTTATCTTACTTACATTTAAAATGCGCCACACGTGCAACTGCTGTTTTTTCACAATTGACTGACTCGCTTTTCATGCTTAAGGTTCCTGATTCAGCCTACTACATCCCAGACTTCATTACAGAGAGTAAAGAAAAATCTTTGCTTGACAAGATTTATACCGCTCCAATTCCGAAGTGGACATGTCTGTCAAATAGAAGGTTGCAAAACTGGGGTAAATTACATTTTATAAAAAATTACTGCAGTTGGGATATAGGAACTTGGAATGGAAGTTTGGTATTCGAACATTTATAAACTTTAAGAAGAACGGCTTCTGCATCTCACTAAGTTTATAATGTAAACATCTGTGAAATGCGCTTCATTTGAAAAGGTATATTTGTTGATGAACAACTCATGTAAGTAGTGAAGAGGTATCGAATACTACCTAAAGAAGATCCCGATAATAACATTTTTCGGGCTTTGGTTTACAAAACAAAGCAATGTTGGTCAATGAAATATAATTTTTGATATAATTTAAACAAAGTTTTTTCATCAGCATGTTGTTGAAAGGAAATAGCACTTGACATTTCTATTGCATTACGTAATGTTGTACATCAAATAGCAGACTTTGCGTTACTGCACTATTTGGGTATTGAAGTATTGAATTATGAACTAATTTGAGATATGAGTGCTAATGACATTTGAGATATGGGATATGGCCCCTAAGTTATCAATTGGAATGTAATTTTTTGAAGTGAAAAATACCAGTATAAAGGTCTCAACATCAATTATATAGCTTTTTATAAATATTGAGTAATATCTCAAAAAGTGAAATAAAGCTATGCTGCAAAACAGTTATGGTTAACAAACACTACAAATGGCTAAGTACTGGTATGCTTTTAGGTGGACTTCCTCATCCAAAAGGTATGGTTCAGGAAAAAGTTCCAGATGTGAGTGTTATACAGTAGTATTATCATACTTTGCCATCACAATTATAAGATCAATATATACCCGTGCTTGATTACTTGCGTTAATTTGCGCTAATTTCAATTGCATATTTTTCATTTCTATGTCTGTAATGCTTCTTGGTTTTCAGCTTTTGCTGATGCAAGTTATTTGAGTTTTGTACGATGGCTATGTGCTTTTCTAGTGGTTGCAATTTGAAGATATTCTTTCTGAATATGGTTTGTTCGGAAGTCATGCTCCAAATCACATTTTAGTCAATGAATACAAACCTGGCCAGGGCATCATGGTAGGTTTTTATGAAACTTGATTTGTTGTGGAATAGGTTAGAAATTATTTGAAGTATCTATACTACAGTTGACCAAGATATACTTGACATTGTCATTGTTTATTTTTTCAGCCTCACAAAGATGGTCCTCTCTATTTTCCAACAGTTGCCACGGTCAGCTTAGGATGTCAAACTGTTTTAAACTTTTATAAAAATAACATGGATATTGATCAAAATACTTGCAATGAGTAAGTGTTTTGTAAAGCTAGTTAGTAGGAAACTAAAATATCGTTTCTAAGCGCGAAATTTACTTATGTAAATTATTATGGAGTTAAGGCAATTAATTGTGTATTGTGAAAATATACTAAATATTATTTTGGTAGTTTTGTAAAACTTTTTGTTAAATTACTGTTTGTTCATATCATGGTCATGAGAAATAGAATTTCTTTTGTTTAACATTTAGGTTCATGTTTTCGTTTTTGCTGGAAAGACGCAGTCTGCTTGTTCTGAGAGAAGATATGTACATTAATTATCTTCACGGAATATCAGACGTAGAAGTGGACAATATTAGTAGAGAATCAATCAAGAATAGCTCGCTTCTGGGAAGCAAATCTCTTGCGCAAAAAGTGACAAAAAATGATTGTTTCGCGTTACCGCGAGATGATACAAGAGTGTCGATTACCATCAGATATGTTCCGAAAATAATTAAATTTAAATTTAGAACATAACTGCATTTTTACAATGTTTTTCAAAGAGATAATTTTAGAATTTGTAAGTTTAAATCTTATCGATAATTACTATGCAACATTGAGAGTTCTTTTTCCGTTTGCTGATAGCACATGAAACAGTCAAAGATTTTGATCTGTTGTTTGTTGTCAATAGAAGGATCCATTTGTCATTCGTTTCGTAACCATAAATGTATAATGCAGTAGTTTTTTCTTGCGTCATTTCGACCAAGCTTTCCGAAATATATTTGCCTTTCACAAATTTGTTTGAAATTCTTTTTTTGTTTTTCTGTATTTTTGCGTCCAGAACTCCAGACTAATTAGAATGCTAAGCTAATCAGCCCATATTTAAGGCTGCATTAACGTATGTATAGACTAGCAATATCCTGCGGAGAAAATCAGCTAGGTACAGAGGACAGTTGGGTTTTTATGCTATCTGATGGCATATAGTTTCCAGTAAATATGCACAAATATCATAGACGTGTTTGCCGAAGTAAAGAAATCATCAAACTAGCTGACTTGCAATAAGATCGCTGAAAATGTTTTGGCGTAAAATCTGGCTTGTGGCCTGCAAAACGAACTAGTTTTACGCAGACAGCCATCGTTAAGTTTTTCTTATCGTGACTATTTTCATATGCAAATATCTTCGATAACAAGATGTAAAACGCGCCTGGTATGTCTTGGCTTGCATTCCAGTTTTCGAAAACAATTCTTCATATTTGGAAAATAAATTGGTTCCTTAATGAATTATAATTATGTAACGCTGAAGCAATTTATGAGCACGCCCGTCTGCCAGTCGAAAGCACATGACAAAAATAACAGATTATAAAAGGCAACTTCGAAGTTATGTTTCTAAGTTTAAGTTTTATTCTCTGAATTTTGTTCAGCAAGTCAGATTTTTTAACGATGAAGGCTCATGGAGTCTATGTTTTCGTACTTGGAATGTTTGCCTGTTGTTTTCGCCAAATGCACTCCTTTACCCGTTAGGTAAGTTTGGTGGCTGTACGAGTCAAAAAGTGTACGAATGATAACTCTTATGAGTTAGGTAGATCCAAAATACACTCGGAGATCACAAAAAACAACTAAGTTAAAATTTACATATTAACACACTTAGACAAAATGTAATATCACGCGTAATAGGCGTATAGCTTACGATTAAAACAAAATTTTGTGCCCGATAGCAAATCTAGCCAGTTATAAGTTAGTGGTCAACAGTAGATACTTTGATATGTCTTCAAAGCATGCAGACATCCTGTGATAAAATTAAATTTATTTCGATTTCATTAAAAGGGCTGGGAGCACTGGCAGGAAAAATTTAACTTAACTCAAATCGGTCGAAAACAACTCTTCATGTCCACTATGAATAATGTCGGCTCAGAGAATGGTAGTTTTCGTGGAGAGTGGTTTTACGGAGAACTTAGGCCTTAGGGTAAGTCAACTATTAGATAAACATGTAAGTTGGGTATCTTAGACTACGCAAAGGTTTTCTTTGTTGTGGGATTATGATAAAAATTTAATTTTGCAAAATCTTGGAAGCTTAACGCATTTCGATCATACAGGCTCGAGACAGGGCCATGTTTTACAAAATAGCCAGGGCTGATTGCGTCGTCAGCTTGATACGAGGCGGGCCGATCAACCTCTATATGCTTAAACCACACACGGTTGGTTTGACGAAGACCACACTTGGAGGTCGTTTAACCGGAGGCTTTGTCTTTCATGGTGCCCCAGATTAATGAAATAAACGTTTGATTTAGGTTTCGTTTCATAGAAAAATGATGATTTTAGATTTATCGAATAGAGCAATAAACGAAATATCACCCATGCAGTAAATTGAATGCACAAATGTCGATTTTATTCACTTTCTACGCAATTTTATTGCTATGGAAGTTCGTGCTTTCACACATCCCGCAAGATACGCACTGTTCAGTGTGGTTACTGTTCCAGCGATTACTATGGGTGACATTCAGTTCGGCGACAGAGATGAACTTGTTACAAGATTCTGGGAGCATGGAAGAATCATTAGAAGATTCACAACTCCGTCGGATCGCAACTCATAAAGAAACTATCTTTACTTGCTCTTATTGCCAGGGTTGCCATCGGTCTCAACTCAAAAATAAGGATGACTAGGAAACGAAAGACGAATACCACCTTAAACAGTGCACAACCGGAGAGAGCAACCAATGTTCTTAAAAAAAAACAAGACATTATCTGCATGTTCTTAATTTTGGTATCTCTTTGTTTTCATAAAACATTTGTTCTCACATGAGCCAGTTCGAATACATGGATGTTTTCTTTCATTGTTTCAATGATTTGACTTTTTTATGAGGAAGAATTGGCGATTTGTAATTGACGTATATATTTAGTCAAAATGCAAAGTCATCACAGCAAGCCAAAATGAGAATGGCAAAAAGCAAGCCCAAAGAAAGAAATTTTTCGGCGTTTCTGCACAAACTACAAAACACTAGAAACAAATATAAGACTTCATGATTTTGTATTTTGATTATGAATGGACAATATTTAAGACAAGTAGATATCCCATCATGAAATACCACCAGACGGAATGCATTACCCTTGCGTCAGTATAATTACAAGCAGACACGAAATTAGGTATATAAGCTACATCGAGTGGGTGACAATAATGCATAATAAAGTTTCGTGTAATATCACTCTTTTAACTTTTGATCAAAACGTTATAAAATGACTATACGGCACACAATGGAGATCAATCATTCTGTCGTTGACGGTATAGTTGACAAATGTTAAAGGAAATAACAAAAACGTCTTTTACGACCATATTACAAAACCTGAAATTTTCGTAATGCCGTAGATTTGCTGCAAAGATTTGTGGTGCAAATTGTTGTGCAAGCGAAAAATTGAATTACTACGATCTCATTAATTTCTACTCTACGGTGCAAGCATGCTTTTCTTCTGTATTACGACTTTTCGTTTTCACCATTTATCTTGCTCATTATTAGAACAACCGCTTTCGTCGTCAAATTTCAATAAACAGGAATAACTGTTAATAGCATTGGTTGTTTCGTACTGTGTAGGTATATTCACTTGTTGTAGGCCTGTTGTTAGTCATAATAAAGTCGTCTCTATTTC
Source organism: Clavelina lepadiformis (assembly GCF_947623445.1). Lineage (NCBI taxonomy): Eukaryota > Metazoa > Chordata > Ascidiacea > Aplousobranchia > Clavelinidae > Clavelina > Clavelina lepadiformis. The sequence goes on from NC_135243.1 coordinate 8,935,123, forward strand.
TTTTAATTGACGAAGCGCACTTAGTAATTGGCAGTCGGGGGTGGCTCAAATTTTAAATTGTCAATTTTAACTCAGCTGTCTGTAAATTGTCACAACCAATTAAGTTATGCAGATGTTTCATCAAAAGACAATTTAACCTTTTGAAGCACCATAAAGCCAGACCAATATTTTATTAATAAACGTTTACCCCCCTAACCAGCATGATGTTGAAGATACTTCGCAAAACTTTGCAGGTCATGCTACACATTTTACGCATCATAGTAGATTTCTCAGACATAGTTCTCAAGTTTAAATGAGGGGACAGCATTAACATACATTTTGAAGCTTAACATATTGTTTACCAACAGATGAAGATTTATTTTTGAATTGTTATTTGCATGTGCACTTTATACTGTTTAAGGTTTATCAGTCAAGCATTTAAAAACACATCATTAAAAGTTTATTCTTTGCCAATTCCATCCCGAGACGTTTTCTAGATATGGCTCAGAACCACGCCGTTAGTTTGTCTAACGTTGACGTGTATAGCCAGACATGCGTAAGTGGTCGGTCAGACTATTTTGCTTGACCTAAGATGGACTGCATATTTAGACCAAAACAGGAAAAATCCATTTTCTTCGATCCTAAAATGGGTCAATGCATAGACATACACTCTTGCACGCAAATTTTTCTTCTCAACTCTATGTTAAGTTAATTGTTTTTGTATAGTTTGCGTTTCTAAAAGTTAGGACTGATATCAACACATAAGTAAGCAACAACAATAGCAAGTTATAGATAAACTTTAACATAAGATTTTATCATAACAAACATATACTTGAATCTGTCATTTGTTTTGTATTTTATTTCAGCATGCCCAGTTTTAACAAGATGAGTGGCGCATGTTTGTTGAAAGTGTTTGATATGAGTTTCATGTTTATAAACACAGCTCATTTTATTAGATATAGTTTAATAAAATCCACATATAATTGACAGATACTAATCTGCTTTCTTCTTTATGTAATAATTCTATAAAAAAAACTCACTTCTCCGAAAAGAAATTGCAATGTAAGTGCTTATTATGACGTTTGTCTAATTAAACTTTAATCAAACTTCTATTATCAACAAAACTTTAAAGAAGATAATAATGTTGTCGCACTTTTACACTATGTCTCTGGTCGTCTGACGCAAAAGGTAAATTGCATTGGGGCGATTACAGACTTTGGCGTGATATAATTTCAGTGCCAAAACACGCTTTATATAGATCATCGCTAGTCGCACGGAATAGCAGGCGTGCCGTCTTTAAGAGTCTGCACTTACATTCGTTGACTGACAGAAATTGCTGATCTTTGTACAATGAAGTACTTTCGCATACTCTTTGTAGTGGTTTGTTGCGTTTTTGTGGAAGGAGGTCTGAACGATGCTCTCTATCCTCCAGCATCAAGACTGGTAATAATAAAAGTTAAATAGTCTACTGTTGGCTAATAACCTGGAAACAAATTGTGAAATACTTGCTATTTTATGAGCACTTAGTATTTACAAAATTTCTTATATATACGAAAAAGTTAAGCAATGTAAGTTTATTTGCTTGTGGTTACTTTTTCAGTTAGCCCCGTACTTCAAAGAAAAGTTTGATTTGAGAAGGTCATATGGCATTGAAGGGCCCCATATTTCCAGTGTTGTTAGTTTTGGTCATTTGCTGCCTACCGGGCTTCGGTCTGGGATTGGATCAGGTGGCACGAGACATACAGCGTCCTGGATGCTGGAACAATACGCGGTAAGACCGCTCTAGGTTGTAGGATCTAAATAAAAAATTATGAAATGTTAAACAGTGCGGTATTAGACAATACAAACGTTAACGTTAAAAGTTCATTGAAAGTCAATTTTTTCAAAGGTGAATGAAACGAAGAATTTCTGTAGTGTGCCGTCCGTCACAGTTTTCAGCCTTCTTCGTGGAGGCCCAATTGACATCCACATAATTGACCCCGAATCAGGAGACTTGACGACAAGAACACTGGGACCGAAAAATAGGGATGGCTTTGTGGCGCAAATACCAGCAGGTAGTACAACTCATGACAACTATTTTTGGTAAAATTTCTGAAAATTTTTCTTTTGCCTAATTTTTGTTTAAGTTCAGTTCGAAATGGATTCCTTAAAACATTTATTTAATACATTTATTTAAACTATGTACAAAAAGTACTGTAGGCTTATACTAAAATAACTTGCAAGTATTTTTTCTATTATAGGACATTATTCTGCTTTCAAAGTAAGGAAAACGAAACGATACCCGTTTCGCTTTGCTCTGTTCAGTTTAGTCTCTTTACCCGAAATGATGGAAGGGGACGAATCATGTCCGAGGCGGGCGGAGCTGTTGAGCAAATTCCCGCTGCGAAAACGACTCATCACGCGATTTACTAACGAGTGATTGACTGTAAAATTTATTTTATTGTCTTGTTTTACTTCGCATATTGTTTGTAAAAACAGATCATCTGTATGGAAGCAAAGATCATAACGACAAAATGAAATAAAAGATACAAGCACAATATCTTTAGTTGCATAGATCATTTTTGTTATGACCTGCATGCTTGTGTAGGCTACTAACTAAAGGAGGTATAGATGTATGAGCAATTCTAAACATAAAAAAAGAGAAATGTCAAGTGTAGGATTAAAGCTTGGTTTAATTTCTTAATTCATAATACAGTATAAAATATATATACACCCAAAATATTGCAATAACCAATACACAAAAAGTCAAAAGATTTCAACTCACATTATACCATATTACTTTAAGGCAACAATTCAATAATTTATCTATATAAGCCGGTTTTAATATTTCATGAAATATTTGTATTGAGTTGTATCTTGTAAGCAAGTCTACATATGTTATTGCAGGTTTGTGTAAGCAATTGATAAGCCTACTTAACTTTTTATGAAACATCAATCAAAAACGTTTACATCTCTTGTGTTTAAATGCATATGCATCCAGAACCACACACGGGTCAACAATCACTAATATATTTGCCTAAATTGTTGGTTTTACGTTTATACCACGTTTTGAAGTTAGGAAGTAAAACATTTCTAATTCGATTGACGATTGACATTGTTTGAGCTAATGGATATTTGTTGTTTAGATTTCATTTTAATTACTGACGAGTATTTTTCGAGCTTCTGTAATTAAGCAATGAATGCTTCAAAAATCTGAACTAAAACTGGTAAAACTGTATTCTTTATGTATGTATAAAAGCAATCACTAAAACTAAAAATTTATAGAATTGAAATTAATTAAGATTATTGCAGGAAAAATTATATGGCTATATTGTAACAATTTCAATCACCGAATACGTAAATTTTCTCTTCCTAATCAGCTTTTTCGTGCTTTGTGTTGTCAAGAAAATAGACAGCTTGAAACATAAAGCAAAGTTGTTAAGCAGTTTATTGTGTACAAAGCACCAACATTAAAACACCCTTTAATTTTTAGCTTCTTTTCTGATTTTATGACTCAGCGTATGTATATAAATAAATTTAACGAGGTAATTAACCTATTGACTTGTAATGACTTGTTCCAATTAAACGGTATAATACGTGACAAAGGCCAAAAAAATATTTGAAAAAAATGTTTCTTTGAAAAGAATGACATGTGTAGAAAATTAAATCTTTAACGCGAAAAACATGTTAAACCATTTTTTTGTTGTTGAACAAACTGAAACGTTTGTTACGAGCGACTCATATATCTGATAAGTTAAAGTAAAACTCGCATTCTTTATCAATCCGGAAGCCAAATATCTTCATGTTTTGAAGTATAACAAATATAAGCAGTTATGGCTTATAACATTATTGCTCTTAAATTTAAAATTGACAGTGATGAATTAAATAAAATAAAATTGATAGGGATAGTGATGAAGACTTGTGAAAAAGTTGTCACAAGTGACATTATAGTCACGTTTGAAAGTCCGTTGCATCAGCTGCGTCACGGCGTATGTCGCCAGCCTTACAGAAGCATCTCTGCTCTCATCTTTCCCCAGATATGGAAAGCTATTGTAGAGATATTTTGTCTTTGCATCAACTGCCATCCAGAACTTGATTCCAAACTTGTCAGGTTTATTCGGCATGTATTGAATAAATCTGCATCTAGCCTTACATGGAAGTAGTTGTTCGTCAATTGTAAGCATTAGGCACATATGCCCTTTTAGAGTTGTCAATAGAAGGTTCTACAACGAGGAAACTAAGCAAAAATTGTCATGTATTACCCGTTGCCGCCTTTCACTCTTCACGTCGAAACGTGAGAAACGCATTATTTCCTTGAATCTGTGGCTCAATGGAGTTTTGTTGAACATCTTACACCCCCAGACTGCCTTCCACAAACTTTCCACTGGCAGACTTCTCTGTTCTAATATCCCTCTTGCAATAACAAGTCCAATAAATTTGTCCAGCTCATCAAGTGTCACATCCCAGTTCATTCTGCCAGAAATGCGTTGGGCTTCAGATACAGTGCATTTTCTTATATTTCTGAGCATTGCCTCGTCAAACAAAACACAAAAAATGACAGTGGGCTGCTTTCAATGATTCTGCCCAATGCAAATGCAAATGCAGTTGGGATAGGCTTGAAGCTCTGTATGTTTTGCTGTTGCAAGCACCTTAGTTGCACATGAAAAATGGTCAAAGCTTACCAAGCTGTTCCGTCTTTTCCGATCAAGTCCTCATTCACTCGCACTAGATTCTGGGTATTGCTGATTATCACGTTGTTCCATTTTTTCACGTTGTAGTGATTCTATAGATTGCAATCACACCATCCGTAGACTCAATATGAGGTTTTATGCTGTGTGGGTCAATTGACGAGCTTGGTCGTTCCAGGTAGACATATGCTTAAATTTGCCGTTTTAATCGTAAAATCCCCATTAGTCAGACAAACTGAGCGTTGTAAGAAATAAATAATTGTCAAGAAGTTTCAGCATAAAAAGGTGATGCTCGGCGGAAATACAAGAAATTGAATACTTTAAATGTGTCAATTGACGCGCTTGGTCGTTCTAGTGTAATGAAAACATTTTGATGATTTGTTTTGGTAGAATGATCGACGTTTGTACGTATTCGCTATCAGATTTATACAAGACGAGTAATTTCGACAAAATATCATCATATCGTGCTTTTGAGAATATTTTAAACATGAGCATTCTCAAATAAGGCAAGGCCGAAAATAACCATAGCTGCCAGCTTCCATCAAACGTTTTGCTTTGGCACAGTTCTTGTGGGCTAAACGTGACGTGGTAAACTTTTTATTAAGTTTCGTGGAAAAAAAGTCGTGTCATATTCTCATATAACAGAATATCTCTCAGAACCGTATGTCATTTAATTTCTGATTTGTCAGCTTATCGTTGAGAAGAAAACAATGAGAGGTTTAATTTTTTGCTTCGCTCTTTGCCTTTTGTGTATGCATGGACTGTGCCAGGAGAGAAATTATTTGGTAAGTTGAATACTTTACGTTAAATTTTGGAAACCTTTATTTAATAAATTTAATTTCACTTGTATTTCGGTTAGCTGATTTTCATTTTATTTGAACGACAACTTATTTTAAACAGATATTAATTTTTTATAATAATTGTAAATTTCTACGAAAGTCATAGTTTTATGCAATTTTTCTTCCGTAATTTTTAAGTTGTATTATTTCAAACCACTTTGATATTTTTGTTTCAGAAATCGGACCATTGGAGGGAAAAGTTTGGTTTAACTCAGATAGACCGGAGACAGGTGTCCATGTCTTCTATGAAGACAGTTGGCTCGAAAGACGATCAATTTAGTGGACGATGGTTTTACGGACAAATAACGGTGCATATACATCTCTATAAGAAGTATTATGCGGTCTCATTGTCATACAGCAGTGCAAAATAATAAATATTACGGTTCCTTAATTTATATTGATTCCAAAATTGTAACCAGACTGTTTCAATGCTTCCAGGGCCGAGACCGCACTCTCTTCTACAGAGTATCAAACGCAGATAGCGTGCTTAGCCTCATTCGGGGCGGTCCGATAAACGTCTACATACTCAATCCGTCGTCACGTGACCTGTCCCAGTCTGTTCTAGGCGGCCGAACCAGTGGCGGGCTGGTTCGCTTAGTTCCAAAAGGTGAGATTAATTAACTGTCATTTTTACATCTTTCACTTATCTTTTACTCAAAGTGTGAAGTGAATTTGTTAAAGTGGTATGCAGAAGTATTACTGTGAAATGTTTTTAATTTTGCAGCCTTTCTAGTTTTAATTTTTTTGTCTTCGTGTTAGCATAAGCGCTTTTTTCAAATATTAACTTTAACTGCAAATTTTTTCTTTACATATTTGCCATTACAGGTAGTTATCTTGCGATTGAGGTCCGAGCCTACGACGACCGAGAACGGTATGCTCTTTACAGCATCGTCACTGTTCCGGCAATTACTCAGGATGACATTGAATTCGCCGATCGAGATGAACTTCTTGGCAGATTTAGAGAGCACGGAAGAATCATCCGGAGGTTCACCAGACCCTCTAGCAGCTCGAAATAGACAGAAATCTTCGTTTTTCTCTCTCACGGAAACTTATAGCTTGCAAAATTAAAGACTTCTTTTAAACGATATTTACTTATGATTGTTGCGTTTTGTATCAATTGGACTTTGTTCATATGAAAGCAAATAAAAGTTGATGTTCTGAATGAAACAAAAAAGTTGTTTGATTTGTGAGGCAAGTGGTTTTACAGAAATTCTGTTAAACGCATAAATATATTAAATTAAGTGCAGCAAATTAAAAATACAGGGAAAATATTCAACGGTATTAAACTCCTTAACACTTCGTTCATTTGGAAATAGATTTTTGTATAGTCATGGAGATAAACGAAGTCGCATTGACTCGAGTTACGTTTTGAAAAGACTTGACTTGACTCGATTATATTTTCCTAAGAAAATCCATATAATTGTCTTCATTAAAACGATGAAAACAATTTCCTTTATTTTGTTCAAACACATTAATGTGTAGGTATAAGAATAAAGTTTATCTATAAATATACGTGTAAGCTAATTACTTGAGCAGCTATAAAAAACAAATTTTTGTTGACAGAAACAATATATTTTTGCTTTCTTTCAGGCTTTGCTTTAAATATCAGTAGGTCTAACTTCACTCAAATCTTTTCTACCAAAAGATTCGATATGACTTGCGACTCGAGTTTGACGACTTTTTCACGACTCTGTAGATGAATAATGTGATTTTTAATAAATATAACGTATATATATCAGCAAAAAAGATTGCGATACGCAGCGGAATAAATCGTCATGCTATAAATGCTTAATAATAGTAATTTTGGCACACTGAAAAACATTATAGTGTAATTGCAACTTTTTTTCCGTTGCTAATTTTTTGTACGTCCTGTGCTAATTTTGTTTTGACATTACCGCAGCAAATAAAAAAAAAACCTTTAAAACAAAGATTTAGATTTTGAACGTACATAAAGAGTAATATCATCTGACGTAGCAAAAGTTTTATCAGAAATATATTTACAGAACGTTGGTATGAGCATGTCTATAATTGGTTCCTGGTTTTATTTATCAGACGTTATGCAATCATGAAAAATGAAATGTATAGACTGTATGTGGCTATAGAGTAATTTCACAATTCGCGAAGCAATGTGCGAGAGTGGACGTTTTTGTCGCGAAATTTTTGTCCCAAAATATTTTTGTCTAAAACACCTAAGCGTGAAATAACAACAGACAGATAGGATTTTTTGTTTGCAGTTTTCGTCATAACGACACGATATTCATGTTGAAAGGACGGATAAAATGTTAACTCGCTAATACACCTTGGAAACAACTCAACATGCTGTACATGAGTAAAATACTATCGCGTGATTTTAACAAAAACATGTCAAAAATGTTGTCAATTTATTCACGTAGGTGAAAAGCCGTGATATAACTGTCATTAATCAAGCGAAGAAAATCGTAATAGCATCACATGATCGCTAAACACGTGGATTTTCGGGCACTTTTCCAAAAACACATTTTAAAAGACTTTCCTTTTAAAGTAGAAAAAAGGCAGAAAATCTAACGTTTGGTTTTGTGGAGATGAGCTTTTGTGCACGAATCAATTGCACGTTTCATGGGTCCCGACAGTGTCGTGCCATCGCGATGGTTTAACTTTTCTCCTTCCTGCCCAGCTTTCCTTATAATATTAGAAACAGTAATTAAGTATGTCACGCGAGCTGTTTTATTCGGAGGTTCTGTAGACAAAACATTTCAGGCCACAACATCAAACATGCAAGCTTGCTATTAAACAAAATAAAAAATTTTTAAAACATTTTACTAATTTGCTACGTTATAGTATAACGTGTGTAACGCATTTGCAAATTTATAACAAAATAATTTTGTTATCAGTTTTATTTTTTGGTAATTAAAATTAAGCTTTTTGTTGAAAAAAATTAATCCTGCTTTGTTGATTGGTTACAAATAAATCTGAAAAATATTTTCTGGAAAAAACTTTCTGCCTAAAAAACATTATACCGTAAACTTGCAAACAAATGTTTGTTGAAGTATCAATTTTCATTTTCTGAACTCGGCTGGACGTTAACGTGTTACGTAGTGATCTGAGCTTTTCCGTTGCGTCATGACCTGTCTCGAATTTAACATTTGAGAATTCTTAAGTCTTTGGACGAACTCCAACGATAACAAGTCTTTTGGTATTTTCTAAACGTCGCGCCAAAATTTGAGAACATGAAGGAAATGACTTTTTTTGAGTTTCCAACTACAAATAGAACTACAGAATAGAACTAAATAAAGTAAAAGACATCTACTGGCCTTTTTAATTACCCAACGCTTATTTACATTAATATAATCAATCAATATATAAATGTTGATTCTAATTTAGTAAAATTCTAAATAACTTCGAAATGCAGTACAGTACTGTAATTACTTATTGTTGTGTACATTTCAATTACAGCTTATAAATGACATCGATAAAAGTTAATTTACTGTACTTTAAGCTAAATAAAGAAGTTAGATCTTTTTCTGTTTACATATAAGGCTATCATATAAACAAGGCTAACATTTGACGTACACTCGACCACTTTGTCTTGCATTTCCAAAAATTATTTCACGAAGTTTCAACATCGATATTAGTTGATTGATTGTTTTAGCAACACATGATATACTAAATATTTTTTAGGCATCTTTTTAGTCATAAGATAATTTCATAACATTTTCACCCACCATGATTTGGCGGGCGTCTAGCTTTGATTGCCAAAGCTTCTGATCCAAAAATAAATACTAGCCAAAACAACTTTATCTTTTTTGCGGCTTAGAACTTAATTCATGACAGTTAAGACGTTTCTTTTTACACTCGCGAACCAGAAAATATTTTGATATAGGATAACTTTTGAGATTGTAACACTTTTTGCGTCCAATACTTTAATGAATTTTATACAAATATTTCCAAAAATCTACATGCAAATTTCTGCAAACTTTGGGCTATAGCTGTCAGTAAAAAGTCATAAGTACAATATTTTGTTTCAAACTATAACACAAGCTGGTGACCAGGTCAAAGTTTTTTTTGTAGATTCAATCAGTTTTCCAGCGAAATGGAGCACGATATGTCATAATTGTTTGTCAAAATTTTGTTCACTGTTAATCAATACTTCCTTGTTAAAATCGGTTGGATTAAAAATTACACATTAAATTTCGTCAGCTAATGATTAAGATATTAAAAAGTACTGTAACAGCAAACTTTTAACTATACTTCATTTCATTACATTTTTTAATTCGCTCTTCAAAACATGTTTGTGATAATTCCCAACTTTACTCTACTGATGTATAACCCGTGTTAATGATAAAGATGCTTATTTACTTGACTCAGCAGCCCAGAGTTTGGCACGAAATTCTAAATTACATATTAAGGACAGTAAATTTGCAAGTTTTCTGACAAAAATAAAATCAACTGCTGAGTTAAATTTTATACCCAACTTTTTCCATGCTAGATGTTCACTGACAAACTTGAGCTTATATGGAGCATTTTCTATATATAGCGTGTAAATTTCTGCAGATAAATTTATATACATATATATTACATATGTTATAAATTTCAAGAAAAAAAAGCAACGAGTTAAAGATTCTGCTTTACATGTGTGGATACGTAAAGCATGACTACAGTGTAAAAGCATTCTTACTGTGACAACGTATTTTCCCCAATTTTTGATGCCACTTTCCCTTATCACGACTTGTTACCATATTGGGAACTGCTTTATCTTACACAACACCACAGTAAGCAAAACGATCAGTAGGACTTCCATCTTTATACAGAGAATACAGTTTTATGCCAGATACTTGTAGTTTGTGTCACATGTCACGAGCTGTTAATCAGGCGTGATCTGCTATTGTCATTTTTATAAATTTTGATGAAATGGCTAAAGAAGAAAGCTCAGCAAACTCCATCACAGTGAGAGAAAAAAGTAAAGAAAGTAAAGCCTATAAATATAATAAGAGCTTGCGCATATTTTCCGGCAGACAAATCAGTTTTTCTCTGGCAAAATGAAGACTATCTTAGTTTTGTGCCTTGTAGCGCTGGCAAGCTTGGTACCTGGAAATGTTGGCCAAGATCGAACCCTCACTCCTCCTCCTTCAAGGCTGGTGAGTGGAACTTGAGAATAGAAACGTTTTCAGCTTTTAATATTTTTTTAATGAGTGCTACTAAAGACTTAACTTTTTCATGTTTGCACATGCAGCTTGCTCCATTCTTCAAAGAACGGTTTGGTATAGACCAGGTCCTTGGGATCGAAGGTCCCCATATTTCGGAAATTCGCAGCTTTGGTGAATTTGTAACTGGCGATCTTTCGGATGATTTTGATGAAAAAGGACCCCGTCGCAGTGGAGGCTGGTTGTTGGAGCAATTTGCAGTACGTCTATAATTTAGTTTTTAATATACATATTTCAATGTGTTTCATCTTTGTATAAGCAGACCTTACATGTGTCCAGTACAGCAGGTGTCCATTTATTTCAGTATGCTTTTTGATATCTAACCTTGAATGTTAAACTTCATTATTATTGATTTTAATTGTAGGCAGGGGAAAAGAAGAACTTTTACAGCTTCCCAGCTGTCTGCGTGTTTAGTCTACTTCGTGGAGGACCCATAGATATTCATATAATCGAACCTGTAAGTGGGGAACTGACAACCACAACATTGGGAGGTAAAAAAGACGGCTTTGTTGCAGTAATACCAGCAGGTAAGCATTTTGATATAAAAATAATTAAACAACAGCCAACCAGATTAGCGTATAAGATAAACACAAATAACTGATTAGACTCTTTCTCTACTTCTCATTGAAGGACACATTTCCGCTTTGAAAGTGAGAAAAGGCGATGTGTTTGATTTCCGCTTCGCGCTATTCAGTTTGGTGACTACCCCAGAGATAAGAGCAGACGACTTGAACTTCATCCGTCGCGACGATTTGTTACGAAGATTCCCGCAGCACCGAGACAAAATTATAGCATTTACCGACGAATAGATGTTATCGTTCATGCGATATTCTAGTAATAGGCCGACAGAACGTAGTGTTTGTTGCTGCTGTTTATCATTTTGTGTTTACAACAAATAAAGGATAAGAAAAAGAATTTTCCTAAGTATTGGCTTTATAGCCTAGCCCTAGCCTATAGGCAAAGCAGGGCCAGATTAAGACGAAACTGGGCCTGATGCTGCAGCGCAAAAACAGGCCTATTTTTTCTAGGCATTGGTACATATGCATTCGACACTCTGACTCCACCGTACACGCGTAATCAGACCGACCAAAGAGCCTTTATTGCTTTCGACGCAGTCAGCCAAATTTTAATGAACATGAACAATAATAACGACGTGTTATCGTAAAAACTCGAGAGTAACATCAGGCTATGTAACACCAACACAATTCAATACCAATATTGCCTGAAAAGCGGAGTTAATGAAGAAAAGGCTAATCCAGATCAACTTAACGTTGGCATATTGTCAATGCTGCGCTAGTGCTGCTTACTTATACTACTGTTTTTCGAGCCTTAGCAAGCGCGAAATCTTCGATCATGTCAGTGCAGTCAAGGCTGCTCAGCACCTCATGTTCAATGCTCATAAGCGCCAGCATGTTTAGCCTTTCCTCCCTCATCGAGGACCGCAGCTCTCCTTTGACTATTCCCAGTTTTGAGAAGCTCCGCTCGCCGGAGGCATTAGACACCATCAAGCACAGATAGATGCGCAAAGCAATCTCGACGTTTGGAAATGTTTGAGAAAGGTTCAACGACGACAAAAGCTTGTACATGGTAAGCTCTGCTGACTCGTTCACACTCACCGATTTCTGGGTGCGCATAAATGCAGCAAACTGTATGAGCTCAGCCACCAGCGTGTCTTCCAAGTCATCTGGATACGAGGAAACGAGATTTTGAGCTTTATTCTCGATCTGCTTTATGCTCAATGACGTTAGCTCCGAAAGAAATCCGAATGTTGTAGATATATCCTCATACGCCTTCATTCGCTTTTCCAGTTCAGCTAACAGTCTGTCGATCATGACCAGATATATATGGGTTTTGAATGTTTCCCTAGGGGTGAGGTTTTCTTCGTTTGCAGCTCCTTCATCAGGCATTCGCTTTCGCTTACGGCCTCGACGTTCTTCAGCCTTGTATTCGCCGTGAGGAACCTTTTCGATCGCCATCTGCTCATACACGTCAAATCTGTCCCGTGCAAATTGAATCGTGTCGACCAGTGATGCCAATAAACTAGTTGCCGTATTCAGACTGACTGTAGGGTCTTGGAGGCTAATGCTCGTACTGTTGAGACGGCATAGGATATCGTTCCAGGCAGTCGCCATAACTGCTGTCTCAAGTTCGTCCATCCTGCGCGAAAATCCGTCGGCCTGGTTTCTCGTATCGGCCTTCTGCTCCTTATCTGCCGCAAGCTCATCCAGGACTTCTTGAATGCTCTTCCACCCTTCTACTAGCGCTTTGACAGCATCTGCACGTTCACACCATCGGGTTCCAGACAAACCTTTGAGCGTTAATGTGCAGCGATTCTTCAGTTTCTGCCAGCGATATGTCGATTCAGACAGGAAAACGTATAGTCCATTGACAAAATGAAAAAACCTGGTACAGCCAGCGCAGCTATTAACAGCCTGGTCTCCTACCAGGTTTAAACTGTGGTTGCAGCATGGAATAAAAGCAGCATATTTACATTCTCGCTTCACAATTGCCTGGACACCGTTGTACCGTCCTGACATGTTTGACGCATTGTCATACGACTGGCCTCTGCAGTTAGTAACATCCAAGCCATTTTCCTTCAGAAAGTTCAGAAGTATGCTAGCCATGTGCGTAGCGGTGTGTCTCATCATAGGCAAGAATGTCAGGAACCGTTCAACTGGACCCAACGGCAGAACATATCGAATAACAATCGTTAGCTGGTCGAGGTGTGATACGTCAGGTGTAGAGTCAATCGAGACAGAGAAATACTTCGCCTTCTTGGCTTCTTTCAGGATGGTGTCCTGCACCTTTTGTCCCATGAGCTGCACCAGCTCCTCGCAAATTGTGGATGACAAATAAGAAATGTGACCTTTCCCGCAGTTCGCATATTTTCTAATATGGCTAGCCAGCAGAGTATCGTACTCCGCCAACAACTCAATGATGCCAAGGTAGTTACCATTATGAGGGGAACCTATGATCTCATCCGAGCCCCTTATAGCAAGGCCACGCTTAGCTAGGAATATCAGAACGTCGATGAGCCGCTTTACAATCTGGCGCCAGTAACACCGCTCTTCCTCGACCTGTTTAGCGGCTAGGTAGTCAACACGACCGGCCTCCCTCTGTCGGCTCGCAAAAGACAACATAGCCTTGCGATGACCATCGCTGCTTTCATGGATTTTTATTCTGGATTCGCCTGTCCTCCAATTGTCGAAACCGCCGGATACGAACTTGGTTGCTTGAACAGCATTACCACCGAACAACTTGCATGCAAAGCAGAACACCTTCCCGGTCGAAGGCGAGTAGCACAACCATTGTCTATAGGATTTTTCACCATTGAGCGGATGCGTACGCACGAAGAAGGTCTTAGTGCATCGACGTTGGAATGATTCACCTAGGTATTGTCTGGCGCTCTCTTCAAACATCGATTCAGTGTGTTGGCAGTGTTTTGAACCTTTCTTGGCCCAATATTCTCGAGTGTCAGCGTTGATTTTACCCCACTGTCCTAAATCATTGGTGATATCCTCCAGCGTTTGCGCCAGTGCTTCGCCAGTGATAGCGTCTCCTTTCACCTCTGCTCTCTCCGCTGAACTTTCCCGCTCTTTATCCTCTCTTTCCTCATCAGGTTCATCTTGCTTGGCCTGGTCTTCAGGAGCGCTCGAATTCGCAATCGCATCCGACGCAGGCAATTGAGACGAAGCTGCTCGCATTCCAAAGTATGAACTCAGTTTTGGAATTTTCGCCAGAAGCTTTTCTTGTTCTGCTGCTTCTTTCCTTTTCTTTTTCGCTTTATCCCATCCACTGAGTTGAGACGCCATAGCAAGCGTGCACAAAACGCAGCTAAATTTGTAAATTGTGGAACCGTAAAATTTATCGCATTAACTTGAAATCTTCCGTTACAATAAACACAACGCCGTATATTTAGCCTACGTCACAGTGCAAAAAAAAAACATTAGCAATTGTCTTAGAATTAAGGCAGTCGCTAGCGTCCAAGTGAACCCCAATGCTTTCCATCATTTTTTGTTATAAACTGACACTGGTTTCCATCATTTTTTGTTGTGAACCGGCAGTTGTTTGCACGGTGTTAGCTTGTGAATCGGCAATGAAACAACATTGAACTCAACAATAATGATTGCTAACTCTTTTCCCAACCATAATGAGCACTAATCTTACTGCCTTAACCTAATCTATTCCTAAGGCTTAGCCTAACTCAGTGGTTCTCAACCGCCGGTCCGCGAAGTACCGTATCTTACTTTCTGCCAAGCTAATTTTAATCTGGAATCATAAGCATTGCAAAGTTGATACTTCCTGTAAAACTCATTTTACGCTTGGCCGATTCACAGCAGTAGGCTAAAACTGGCATAGCCTATCTCTCCTTCGTTGATACAGCAGAACTGTTTAATAATAAAGGTTAACCTTCCGATGACCTAGATTTTGTGCCGTTTATGATTGTTTCGTCATAAACTGCGTCTAGCTTTCAAAAAGTTTTGTAATACAAGGTCATTCTTCACTTTTCAGATGCTGCAATAGCTTGTCCTGTTAAACTACAGAAGGATTAATATGGAATCAACGAACCAACAAGTGTATTTTAACAAGAAGGAAAAAACTAAGACTTCTGAAACAAATAATTCTCAAAATGGAAATGAACCAAGTATCAGTAGGTGCAAATGTAAACTACGAAAAGGGCATATGCAGATAAGTTGAGTGTCACAGAGGGAAGTAAGAAACGAAAAGGGGAATTTGTCAGGCAATACAATAAAAATACTTGGAGCTTGGTTTTACAATAGTTCCGGGTAGTGAACAATCGTCACGGCCCTAATGTTTGGTGTGCTCCCAAATTCTGCCAAATGACGTTATGAAACCTTCTAAAGTTGTTCGTCACTTTCATTCAAAGCACAACAATCTTGAAGGCAAGCCACTTGAATATTTTGGACGAATATTCTCTGATATGAACGATTAAAAAAAGCAAATGAAAAGATGACGACTACCGAAAAATCCTTTCTTCATGAATCCTATCTAGTTTCTCTACGAATAGTTAAAACCAAAAAAAGCATACACGATTGGGGAAGAGTTAATAAAGCCGTGCATCTTATCTGCGGCTGAAGTAATGAAGGGCCCTGAAACAGCTCGAAAAGTGTTATAATTTTTCATCTTAAATAAGTAGTCTATGCCAAAATCTTGCTTTATCTTACGTGCCTAGGCGTAACACTGTGCCTAGGCGTGCGAAAGTCGGACTACAAATTTCATAATAAGAATTATTTGTGGGTTAATTAAGCAAAGGAAAACTGTTCAGCGTCCGGAAAATTCACGTCTGTTTTCGTCTGGGCCTATTTCAGGAATGGGCCTAATGCTGCAGCATCAATAGCACCCACCTTAATCCTGCACTGAGGCAAAGTACATTGCAATCAGCATGGGATCATGGGATCGTTTATTATTTTCCAAGTCAAAGAAAGACGTAAACTGTTTTCGTGTGCATCGCAACACGATTACACAAAGACTTCTATTTCTGCAAATACTAAATTATTATCAAGCTACTCTTTCATGTACCTCTTATTCCAAATTACGCTTGTATTGTAACGAAAAATTCATGACATTACGCCTAACTGAAATTTTAATAACACAAAAAGCTCAAAACTAAAAACATATGGGCAAATGATTAAGGTATAGCATGGGCTTGAGGAGTTGAGGAGCCATCATGAAGTATAAAGAACAATGAAAAATTCGAAAAATTACTTTTCTGCACATTAGAGTAACAAAATACAATATAAATTTTAATTAAAAAATTAAAATAAAATTTCTCAAATCACAGCAAAATCAACAATAATTTGTTTGAAAATCAATGTAGACTACGTTCTTGTGCAGTATGTGCGTTAGATTCTTTAGTGTGCCGTAAGGCCCTGTTCTTTTTATCTCGTTAAAAGTTCTTTGTAATGTAATGATTAGGGCAACCAAAAGTCAATATGGTCAATTTTTTTAACCTACTCAGAATGCTATGAAACAAGCACAAAACAAATTTCAGCTTTGTACGACGTGTAGTATAGAAGTTATTAGGTCAAATAAAGTCAAAATGTTACGTTAGGTCAAAATACAGTCAAATTGTTTCTTTTAGGTCAAAATCTATTAAACTTGTAATTTTGCAACCATTTTGTAATATTATTTTTCCGTTTTTCTCTTTTCTTGTACCGAAAACAATTCCAGTGCCCCAAATTATACTTAGAACCCAAGCCACAAATAGAGGGAAGGCCTTTCAGCGCGTCTGGTGACGTCACGATGTGAAGGCATTGCATTTGAAACTGCAAGTTGTCAATCTTAATACGCAGAAACGAAAAAAAGTCAACACTAGAACAGCGTTTTGTCAATTTTAAATGCAGCTTTAGATTAGAAAGTTGCTGTAGACAGTGTAGAGACTATCAGTATAGCGTTTTTCAGTTAGCAACATGCAAGATTTTTGATTTTAAAATGCAAGAACAATCATAGCAGTTTGAGCTTTACAATACGCAAGTTATTACTTCTCTAGGTGGCATTGGTAGATCTAAGTTGCCGACAATTTCTTTCGTCTATTATGTCACAATCGCCACACTCACACACCGAAGCAAAATTCGATTGAAATGTTGATGCGATATTGCGCTGATTGTTGCAATTAGACTGAAGCAACAGCTTTTTACCTTATTCTTAATGTTGTTTTTTTACATTATTTGTTTTTTGTTTGTACTACGTGATTTCCATCAAATGATTTTTTTCTGAAATGTTAGTTCTAATTGCGCAATTTTTTTAGATCAAATTAAGGTCAAAATTTAAACTTTTTAGGTCAAAAAACTGGTTGCCCTAGTAATGATCAATGTAAGAGAATAGTCTACAATTCATTTCAAGGTGTTTTAATGCGGTTTTTAATGCGCAAAAACCCAAAATGTTTGGCCATAGCTTTTAAAAATTTTTAGCCCCTTAAACGCAATCCTAAATACGCCACTGGATTTGAGCAACTGTTCGATCCTCATTTGCGCTACCAACAAAATATTCTTGGACAAGGCGTAAAAGAAGTTTGCTCCTGGTCAGTAATTCCGCTGAACAGTTCCAAATTTAGCCAAGACATCAAAATCAAACGGGCAAAGACTGCTCTTTTCAGTGATAAATATTCTGATAGGGTAGACCGGGGATACCTCGGGCAAAGGGATACCTGGGTTAAGACGTTTGACGTTACAGTGGAGAATTGTTAAATCATTTTTACCAAAGCTTTATACCTCCACTACAAATCTCGCTATTGTCTCGTAAAGCTAAGACACAAAAGTGCAGTGTGCGTCAAATCTAAGGAGAAAGTTAGACGAGGGGTTGTTTGTACCAAGACGAGTGAGCAAATTTTTAACAGATGGAGCAACGGGATTTCCCACAAAACGCATTCCTACCAAAGTAAACCTTTTCCGATTAGAAGTTCGCACTCCGGCGAATTTTGATGGGAAAAAAAGAAGACGAATCGGTGGACATAGACCTTTGAATTTTTCGAATCCTTCCCAAACTCTTACACAGGTAACGTCGCATGCTTCGCTGACTAGGTAGGCCCACCGCAATGTCAGATCGATCACGTCCAGTGCGTTGGTTTCAAAACGCTTTAAAACAAAAACTAAGCAATTTTTCATCAACAATTTTCCATACCTTGTAAAGAAATTCATATGCTACGTAAGTGAATGAAACCTTCACAATCACATGCTTGTAATTTAAAAAAAGAATCGAAATGCGTCGATAATTTTTATTGTTAAAAGAAAAGGGCCACCAAAGTTAGGACCCTTAGAAGAAGGGTCGTTTAATAGTAAAGGCAAATGTCTTAGGCTTCTTAATCAGTAAACGCAAAATAATTCAAATATTTCATTTTTCAAACATGCCTTTAGACCTGACCGCCATAACTTTAATGGATGGCAACCTTGAAAAATGTATAAACATTTTTTATGGTTTTTTGATTTTGAGATTGACGTAATTTCCGATTATTGTCTTGCTGCCTTAAGTTCTAACGATCTGATTTAGTGATTTATCGAGGTTATGAACGACATAGGGTAGGCCTAATGGCCTAGGCTATAGGCTCTAGGTGATAAGAGTGAGTTTCTGGGCTGGTTTAAATTAGTTATTACTAGGAATTATATAGGCCTAGGCCTAGGCTAGGTTAGCCGAACGTATCATAAGCTCCTAGGCCTAGAGGACACATTGAAATTGGAAACAGTGTTTTCCAACTATCGGCCTAAGCTTATTTTCTTCGTTTCAGTCTTGCAGGCTTAGGCTAGTGTTCATTCATACCAGCTAGCCTAGCGACTAGTGTCATTTGGTACCTTATAATTTTTCGCTTGTTGTAGAATCAGAACTTAAAAGCTCCAGCAGTAATACCAGAATACGGTGGCGTACCCTAGGCTATACCCAATGTCCGTTTTCTGCTGGTTTCTGATTTGCCTGCTACTTTTGCTTGATAAGTATATGCCAGACTCCAGACTTTTTGGCATAGACGTACCCAATACTGGTGTTCATGAGAGAGAGAGTTTATTTCACCATTCAAAACAAACTAAAAAGTATCATAACAAAACTTCAACATAATTCATTGGTGTGGAACAGCGAAAAAACCTCATGGTTTTCTAGGCCAGGGATGTCCAACCTTTTATTAGGCCTATAGTGGGCCGCATTGTCACTTGAAATAATTCAAGTGGGCCGCAGAACCTATTAAATTTCAAGAAAAATGTGCATAAAGTACATACTTATGGAGTGAAAATGACTAGCGGGCCGCACAAAAATGTCAGACATCCAGGTTGGGCATCCCTGATCTAGGCCATCTGACCCAGATTGTATTGCAGAAAAAAAACAATTAAAACGGATAGAAAAACTGAAACATAATTAATTAAAACAAAACAGACACACACCACACAACCAACAGCAAAACAAAAAAATTTAACAACAAAATAATGCAAAAGAAATCAACAACCATACATCCATCACCCTATTCACAATTATCTGAACAGCACTTTCCTTGCACAAGTCCACTTAACTGATATGAGAAATATTTATGAGACTTTATTTTTTTTATTGCTTGGTAGTTTATTCCAAAAACTAGGTCCTCAAAATGTTAATTATTTTTGTCCTTTTTACTGTTTTGGTTTGGGGCAAGAATAAGTTGTCCTGTGATGATTTAGTATTGTATTTGTGTACTGTTTGGATTTCGTTGAAATAGTCATTAAATATTTGGGGAACAAGATTTGTGTAATAGTTATGCTTGACTTCGCCTATCTGTAATTGATAAATTTGAGATATATTTAGAATATCGTTTGCTTTATAAAGTGTGGTTAGTTTGGTATATTTGTTACTATTGGTAATTAGTCGTACTATTTTGTTGTGAATTATATTTAATGGTTTTAAAACACCATTTGATGCAGATCCCCAAGCCAAAATCCAGTATACCATATTGTCATATACCACTATAAACTATACTGTAGTACTGTATAACATTAGCAAAACCTTTTTATTGGTAAATCGTCAAATTTTGTACAACACACCAAAGATTCTTGACAATTTTTTGCAAAGCTCTTCAACATGATACTTTCATTTAAATTGTTCGTCTAGTATTATGTCTAGATATTTAATTTTGGTAGCCCTTTCTATTTTCTTGCCATTTGCAGATTTTGGACCTAAAATCTACTCAGGAGCTTCAGTGCCGCACTTAAGGTGGGTTATTTTGCACTTAATGACTTGATCAGAACTTCTGTGCACTTCTTCACTGTATCTTGAGCTTTTTTGCACACCACACTTTTTGTTTGCTTGGTGCACCCAATATCTTGCTGAAATTGGCCATACTCTGTAGTCCAACCAGTATGATAGCCTAGTTCAAATGTTCAACTCATTTTATTTCAAAATTTTATTTTTTCTCAACATACCAGATAAAATGCTCTTAGTCTGAATTCTCGCTCACGCTCCATATAAACTAAGCTTAGTGGAATTGGTGGCAGCTGCATATGCATGCAGGAGATTCATCAATATGATGCACACCGATATTTTTATCTTCACAATGATTTATAGTAAACAAACGTGGAAAACCTGGTTGTTTAAACGCCAATATATAATAAATTTATAAACAAACAATTGTTGCTTTGTCAAACTCCTGTGCTTTCCAGTCGGGTGCTCGCAAAATATATATTATATATATATTATATGTATGTATAGTACATACAATTTTTTGATATATATTTACTTGCAATACTCAGACTAAGCCCGTATTTGATACCCAGTGGCGCAACCATTGTAATTAATAACTGGGTTACTTACACTTACACTCCAACTTTTAATAAATTATTATTTAGTAATTCCTCATCGGTAATCGGGGCTTGGACTACGAATTATCACCAAGTTGAAGGTGTGCATTCAGAGATTTTATTAAGCTGGATCTCTTATACTTTTGCAGTCTGACTTGAAGGCCTAAATGGGAAGGAGTTGTAAAGTAGAAGAAAATAAATTATGATATAATAATTTCTCAAAACTCGATCCTGATATGAGAGTTTGGTGCAAGAGTAAAAGAGACTTCTTAAGCTTAGGCCTAGTCTGAGTAAAACATTGTGATACCATACAACCTTAACTTTGTATTGACTGGTCCCAAGCCAACATTTCGTGTAATGTGTTGCAATTGTGCACACATAACAAGTATGCCAAAGGCTGGCTATGTCAACTGCAACTTTTAAAAAAGAAACTGCACTCTTTTTTGTCTAAACTAGAAGAAATAAAGTTGTCAGCCATGGTTTTGATACGGTTGCGCCAAGACACGATTTGTTTTGTGCCACATCCAGGTTAAATCAATTTACCCCACTTGACTCTAGGTCACACCAACGATCTTCAGCAAAACTTAACTAGAATGCTTCCTGGTAAGCCTAGAATGCAGGGTATGGAAGGTAAAACCTGAGAAATTTTTGTCAAAACTGCATTGCCTACTGACACACCAGTAGGTACCATGGTTTGCCCATTTTAGCGGGGAATATTATTCGGCCTTTAGTGAAGTGAAGCATCTTTTTTGTTGTTCTTACTACTAAAATGTATATAGTTAAGATAACATACTCTACCAATCCTGTTTCGGCGATAGTGCACACTATTCCACAACTTGGAAAAAACTAGTTAAAAAGCACTTTCTCAATCCTGGCTTCAGCCGCAGTGCACACAACTTAGTGAATACTGGCATACTCTGCAGTTGTGGAAAATGTGGAATATGTATGTACGAGACTCTTCAACGTGTGAGCCATAC
Source organism: Clavelina lepadiformis (assembly GCF_947623445.1). Lineage (NCBI taxonomy): Eukaryota > Metazoa > Chordata > Ascidiacea > Aplousobranchia > Clavelinidae > Clavelina > Clavelina lepadiformis. Next base: position 8,957,033 of record NC_135243.1, read on the forward strand.
TTTTACGCGTTCATGGTTTCATTGCACGTCATCACGTCTAACATTGTGTTTTTGCTGTTGTATATACTTAATTTGTTTTGTTTAGTGATATGTGTAGCTTTGTGAAACAGACATTCAAACCTCAGCTCTACAACATTTAAGTTTTCAAGTCTGGAATACAGCAAACACATTATGCCTAATGCCCGTATCAGTTATCGTAAACACCTTTATAAGGTAAACATACACATACTTCATTAATTGATAAAAAGATTTTTTACTAAACAATTAGCAATTGTTTACACCGCAAAAGTATTATTAAGCTAATACGAAAATGATTGTAACTGTAACTAAGTGGTTACTAAGTGGTTTTCAGCTCTTTTTGCTTTGATTATTTGCTGTTCTGCAAAGAATATATCTTTGGTTTTGTTTAAATTCCTTGATTATGAAACCAAAGAAAATAATATCCATAAACAATAATTTTAAATCAGACGACTGAAGTGGGTTTCATATGTTGTTGTGATGGTCCTCACATAATGTTGGCTACTGATATAATCCAAGTAACGCTTTCCATTTTATTTGTTTGTCCTTTGTAGCATTATTACGCAATCATATTATATTGTTGCACTAATAAACATGGCAGCGTCAAGCAGGTGTTTTGCTGTCTTAAGACGCACAAATTATTGTAGAGTTCAATTTAGATCATTTTGTTCTTCAGTTAAATTTAACAAATTTTGCAATCAGCGGTGCTACCTTAAAGTCCTTGTTACTGTATTTACTAGCATAGTAAACCACTGTACCACAACATTATTAATTTAATTTCTGACATAACAGACGCCTAATTCGCTTCACATGTATAAAAGGACATTGCTTTGTAGCTAAGTTTGCTACTGAAAGAATATGCATTGCATTAATTTTTGTTTTGCAATGTATTGTATATACATTGATTATTTCATTACTTAAATACTGGTAGCTCACGGTTACAATAAACTATGGATATAGCATACATATTTTCAAATATCCAGGGTGACCATTATTACAAGGTTCGACTGTATATATACATATTATAGGTTTATAGTATGTTTTTTATTTCTGTACCTGTCATGTTTTTGTTATCTATTTCAATTGTTTATAAGCCTATCCAACTTAATAGCAGTTTGTACTAGTAGCCCTATATTAGTGTATCAATTTACTATAACTATGGCAAATTTTATTAAGTTTTGCAAACTAGTCAATAAAAATAGCATATTTGATTTTTACTGTTAACCATGCCTGGACCAAGTTATGATGTAACTGATGGCGCAGATACAAAAGTGCCAGAGTCAAAGAAACCAGACAATACAGCATTTAAACAGCAAAGGTTACCTGCCTGGCAACCAATTTTAACTGCAAAATCAGTTTTGCCCACATTCTTCATTATAGCAATCTTATTTATTCCCCTTGGGGCTGTATTTCTGGTAACTTCCAATTCTGTCATAGAAGTGTCTGAAGAGTACACGAATTGCTTTTCTCTGGAAAATCCGAGCATGACCTGCAGTATATTTCGTGGCAATTCTACATTTGCACCTGAACAATGCACATGCCAAATGAACATAAATGTCACTTCAGATATGCAGGGTACTGTGTATGTTTACTACGGCCTGACCAATTTCTTTCAAAATCATCGGCGTTATGTGAAATCGAGAGACGACATGCAACTTGTCGGCGAGCCCACCACTGTTAGCACAGTGTCATCAGATTGCAGCCCGTTTGATAAAGTTACTGAGCTACGGAATGGAGTAAATGTTACACTCCCAATTGCTCCCTGTGGAGCGATTGCCAACAGTCTGTTTAATGATACATATACTTTGACAAAGCCAGATTCAAGCTCACTGAACATTTCTCGAACCGGAATTGCTTGGGACACTGATCATACCTTAAAGTTCAACAACCCATGTGATAACCTCACTGAATGCTTTGAAGAAACAGCAAAACCAGTTTATTGGCAACGATCCGTGATACAGCTTGATCCTGATACTCCAGACAACAATGGTTACAAAAATGAGGCATTTGAGGTATGGATGAGAACGGCAGCATTTCCAACATTTCGAAAACCTTATGGACGGATTGTCGGAGGTTTGCCTGCTGGAATTTATAATCTGACAATAAATTATACATATCCAGTTGCTGAATTTCATGGAACAAAGCGGTTTATTCTGGCAACCACCAGCTGGATGGGTGGAAAGAATAATTTTCTTGGAATTGCATATATCACAGTTGGTACATGTTCATTTGTGGTAGCTATTGCTCTCTGCTTTTTGCATTACTGCTCAAACCAAAACAAAGTCCATTAAACATGCCTTTATCCTTAGTTTTGTGTTCTTTTGATTTATCATTTAATTCAATTTTTACGTTACCACAATGTTAATGCGTTATTGACAAATTTATTTTCTGTTGCTGGTTTTACTATGCATTGGGCACTGGTATGAAAATAACCAAAAAGCAACATGCCATGCTTTCCAAGCACTTGCCAGTAGCCAAAAGTGACATCTTGAACACAAGTCGAACAAACCACGTAATGGTATATGGGAATGTGACATTAATTATGTATCATAATATGTTAAATATGGTGACACCAGTTGATTTGGCGGTAACATCAAAACAGCACTGCAAATATTTTAAAATTTCTCCTGGTTAATTTAGACATGCAAATGTAAACTTGGACTCATTGCTGTTTAAATACCGTCATTAGAATCCAATTTTATTTTTACGTATATAATATATATTTATAGTTTAATTTACTTAAATAGTTTTATCAACGTCCAAAGCTTGTTCATTACTACATGTGTGTGGTTTGTATGAGTTGTAACTATTTTTAGTCATCTATGACTGCCGTATATTTGCCGACGATGATTCAGTAGATTGTTTCCTGACAACGAAAATTCCAGGTGTGGTTTCCATTCATTTAGTATGGTATATCCAGATGGATGGGCATGTCTTTAAGCCCTGGTTAAATATTAACTTTTTGTCAGGAGAATGTATTATCATTGTGTGCGCTTGTACCAAGTTCTTGTAATTGTAGTTTTTTGAATCCATCGTTTTCTTTGTCTTAGCATTCCTCTTTTCTTGCTGCAAAATTCATGTGATGTGCTTGTAAGATTTATGCCCAGTGTTTCGAAATTTTTATCATGTTGTGTGTATACTTTGGTAGTTTCTTTTTAATGTATACGTTTACTTGCAGCTAAATAGCGTCTGAGAGAGCACTAGCAAATGCTGGGTTCTCGATATGTGCTGTATGATGCTGCTTTTCTTGTATAGTTGCAATAGACTGTTTTCATATGCCCATAATCATCTATCCTAATATGTAGATACTACTGTACTGTATTATTTGTTTGTTAATTAATTGATTATGTATTCAAATCATGTGATATTAGTTGGTTTTGCACTAGTTTTCAAACCGGTCATATCTTTGCTGCAACGACTTCTACTAATCTTTATGTCTGGTGCATTCCGTTGCTCTAAAAGTGTGTTTTTCTGTCAGAGTTGTGTAATTCGTGTTCAATCTTGAGTTTTCTGTAGTATGTATTGCTCGCTGATGTTACAGGATCTTGAAAGAAATTATTTTTTCTTTAATGTGCAGACTTAAAGAAAATTTTATTTACTTAACTATCTTATCCAACTGCTTTGAGCCATTTGTTGTAGTGGTGGAACATTTTTTGCTCATGCAAACTAGCACACTCATCTTTCATTGTTTATTTTTGCATGATACAGTGTATAAAGTCATTCGCATGAAATTTTAATCACATGACACATAAAATTGTGTTTATTTACTACAGTACAAAGAAATTGTGGCTGTCGATACACTAAGAAAGTTAAGTCGCTTTAGGTTTTCATTTTAATGTAAAATTTAATCAAGGAAAGCATTACAGAGCACTTATTCGCACACACTGAACAGTGCAGTGAGCCAACAAGAAAAAGTATGTCAATACTTGTACAGAACGAGCAGAACATGATGACACTAGGAAGTAAAAACCTTGAATAGCACCAAAATGACCCTTGTTCTAGGAAATCTACACGTCGACTTAATTTGACAACTCGTCCAACAAAGGTTACAAGATCACTTGTTACATCTCTATTTCTCGGCTGTTTGCTCGAAGTTGGAGCTGTTCGACTTCTTGTTTTAGAGAGTTGGTGGTGTTAAAACGGTTTTCAAGCACCACAACCTTGATAAAAGCAATAAAATTGCTGGTAGGTTGCATATATATTATTTTATTAAAGGTAACTAGTTTCGGACATACTTTTGTTCTTCATCAGAGCGAATCAAGAAGAATCCTGTGTTTTTAGAACATAAATATTATGCAGCAAAATAAAAGCCAAAACATTCTGCGTGTCAGTCATTCCTCCCATCCATGTTATTGTGCTCCACGCTTGTTAAACTTAGTCGTAACTAGTTTATTACCTTCGTCACTCTGGCAGTAACCTACGTGAACAGATTTCCATCTACTCACCCACTAGCTAACTAACTAGGATGGGGCCTTGGGTCCGAAGCGTTGTTGCGTCATCAGTTCTTTTTGCTCATCACATTTTCTTTATTTTGATTATATACTTTATTACTTTATTTATATTCTTCGAGGCGCTTCAAAGCAGTTTTTAAGCGTAAAAGCCTAAGTTCTTGCGCATTTTAAATGAGGTCAAACGCTAGTTTTTCAAATCTGGTATACACTGGTTAACGTGAATTGCAAATTCTGTCTAGAGATTTCTTAGACTTCAGTCGAATATCTTATATTATTATATAGGGAGAATCCGATCAACTCTCAGAACTCTAAACTGGATACTGAAAAAGTCAATACTAAATAATAATCAATACTCAAAACATAGCATGCAAGAGGACATATATATACACTGAGTGAGAGCATTTAAGAAACAGAATTCCAACTTGGGGCAAAATGCGCTTATCAAAACAGGAAATGATTTGTGCTTTTGGGGTCGAAGATTCATTGTTTAGGTGAAGTTCTAACAACAACTAGATGGAAAAGGAAGTGAGTTCAGTCAACATTGTCTATTTTTGGAATCCCAGTGCGGTTATTAATTGTGCAGAAGACGTGTTGGGCAAATAATTTGTTAATCACGCAGGAGTTATGTCAAAATTGGCAAGTTCATAATTATATGCAGATCCGTTTTCCTATAATTACCGAGGTTATCTTGGTACAATGAGTTCGAAGGCGCAAGATAAATAATACATTTGCAGAACAGATTGTCAAACAACTATTCTTTGATTAATTGGTAAGTATGGCGTTTTTCTTAAAATAACGCGGTAAATAGCAGATACGTATTTATAACATCACAACACTAGCTTAGTAAATAGGCCTGAAACAATAATGTTATCTTTCACACAAAAACAAACTAGAAACGCATATTACAAATAGAAAAGAATATGCACCTACATAAAATACAACATGTCTCCGCATACCCTTGATCATAATTTCTTCACTGCACAACGTTTTCGGTATCTTTTCGACCAAAAGTTTTCATGTTTTATCACTTAAGCTTCATAATTTGTAAAGCTCGTTAACCTAAACAATATTGAATCAAACAATCTAGTTACTAGGTTATACTTATATACTACTATATATAAGTACTGTATATATACTCCTACTATAAATATATATATGCTGTGTATACTAGATTCTAGTATATAAACTTACTTGTTAAAACAATACTGTAGCCTATATTTAATTAAGCTCACTCTATCAACAGTAGTTCCCTTTTTTGTTGACTCTGCACCAAAAGAAACTTCTGCAAAAGTTTGTTGGAAGAAACTTTTTTTGCATTTGCCCCTTTCTTCTAAAAAACAAGCTTAGTCCAAATATAGACCGAACAAAGCATACAACATAAATAAAAAAAAGGACCAAAAACTGCTGTGCTATACTATTCCAGCTCAATAAAATGGCCTAATACTCGTTACAACTTTGTGAATGGAGCAAATTAATATTTCTAGGCCTACATTGTACACAACTTTCAAAACGCATAATGAACAATACAAAGCATTTGTTTTTGTGCTCTGTAGTCGGCTACGCGACCACACACAGTATACTGCATTATGCTTTTGTGCTACTTTTCTGCAAAATAGCTCAACGTAGTATATGGCTATGGTCTACACATCAAGTGTTTGTTAGGATTAGGTATTTGCACAAATTTTACTGAACAATCTGCAAATCACTTTCGTGTAGCGTAGTTCCTTACCTGAAAATATTAACGGATCATCTTTAGCAAAAGGCTTGCTTCTAAACAATTATACATGGTAGGCTACTGGTGGAAATTTTCTGTACAGTTTAAGGTCAAAAACTACTTTTAAAGCAAACTCTCAACCAAGCGAAAGGGGAATAATCACCTGTATAACTGCCAACAAATGTTACCGTTCTGTAGCACTTGGTAGCCAAGTGAGTAGGAAACCTATTTTAGAGTATTAAGGTGAGGGAAACCTAGCCTTTAAAAATGACTTATCCTCCAATACTGGTATACAGATCTACTGTAAATCTATAGTGTACACCAATAAAGTACAACAATTTTGTGGCTTTGACGCTATTAATTGTTTACCAGCGGTTAATGCCTAATCGAGCAACTTTTGTAAAATTCGGCCTTCTAAATTGAAACCTGGAACTACCGTTTTGTTCAACATATTTTTTTCTAACCTCAATTAGTTGCTTTACTACCAGCATGACAGAAATCACAACAGACTTTATGTCCTTGTTACGTTTACTAAGCAAGTAAACAAAACAAAACTGGGATTTGCAATTGTGGTTTCATATCGGTACTTTCTAGAAACGATTTATTGTTTTTTCTTACTGGATTTCTTTCAAAGACAATCGTCATTTTTTTTCAATGGTGAACATAGGAATGATACGACACAAAATATGACCAAGAACTTAGTTTATACATATTGCCAATAAGTAAAAACATTTTATTAAAAGTATTACCAGCTTTTCGATAAATTAAATTTTAAAACTTTTTTTAAAAATTAGACGATATTTACTTTACGAATAACCATGAGGGGCTTTTTAAGGAGTCAACACCTCTGAACCAGCAGATTCGGTCCACCTGTTTGTTCGCGGCTTTAAACACATGAAAATGTTGAGAAATAAAATTCCCTTTTCACACTGAATGAAGCAACGCATCAGAGAAAGCGAAATTTTCAAGTTAATGTGTATATTGAAGCATATAATTGTTTTAACGTGGGAATTATAAAAGGAATTACAAGTATAGACAACCACTCCGCGACTCGAAACAATGTACAAAGGTTGCAATAGGGCATGGCAAAATTAAGTTGTGGATAACAATGAAAGACGCACAACAATTACTGCATAATACGTGAGACTGAATGTACAGATCAAACGAAGATCACAAACACCAGATTTTCAAAGAACTAAAAACAAAACGTTTAATCTAATACTTATATATAGCATACGCTTGTGATGGAGGCAGACATCAGCCATTCCTTAAAATACACAATTTTAACCAGAATGTCGAACCATTTTTACTTGCACATAACTTACTTGAGGTTTCTAAAAACAAGTTTTTAAAACAAATAGTTATCATTATAACTCTCATGAAGGTGAACGAGAAACTACCCACTTATTACTTAAAATATTTGGCTTAATGTAACTGAATTAAAGTTACGCTCCATTGATTACCCTAAGTTTGCTTTTGATAGTAGGTTGCCATTAGACAAGATTGAAATTGCATAGGAGATAAAAACTATAAGCAGTGTACCACGCGCCCAGATCTACAATAATTTACCAGCGACAGTGGACACAGCAAAACCTTTTCTACTGCAACTTATTGCCACAATGAAAAGAAATTAGATGAAGAGCTTAAATAAGAAATTTTGACAGCTGATTATCGTAAGTGCAAAACACAGAGCAGCTTGTTGAAGGAGACAGTCTGTCAAGTAATTGAATGCAAGAAATCTACATCTTTATGACTTGTGTTTTAACGATCTTCGATGGGTGTAAAAGTACTTGACATATTGGACTGCTTAAGTTGTATCAAACGTTGTTTTATTAGACCCTGTCCTCTGACATTTTGTCCCATTCGTCAACTCCATGTATGTTGATTGTTATCATCTCCTTGGCTGGAGTTTCCCCAGTGTTTGCTTTTTCGCCATCTTCTTTGTCGGCAGTGTCACTCTTACAAGGCCACAACTGACCACTGTGTGACGTCTCTGGCTCGTATGATTTAGACGGTTCTACAATAACAAGAATTAATAATAAACTGGCATAAAATTTTTAAGTTTTACGGTGCAGATGTGGCAACAAGGTGAAGCAGCATTATATCCCATCTCGAATAATCTGAAGATGGAACATGTAGCATAACGACATCTACTGCTGAAAGCAACAACACTAAAACATACGCCAGAAAGAAATAAAACAACTGCAATGCATGGTCTTAGCCGATAAGTTTCTTCTACAAAATCTGCAAATGTGATCAAAAATTACTGAAAGTCATATTTTGTTCACTACCTGCTGTGTTGTGAGGATCACAGACTGCTTGCTCTGTTTCGTTTGATCGCTTCCAAGGTAATTCTCGATCCAGAGCTACTGAAGAATCGACCTGAGTTGTTCCTGTTTCTTCAACTTCCTCATCTAAAGCAGAAAAAAGCTTAAGCATGTGCTTGCAAAAAATCAAAAAACAGGACATAATTTAAACTGAATTTATTAGTTGAAACATAATTTTTTATCCAATAAATTTAGCAGGTGTTAATAGAACGTAAAATTACAATAACAAACATGAACCAAATTACTGCAAACAAAAATTGATAACAATGTATTATTGTTGATCTAAATAGCTTGTAATCTTTTATAACTAACTACACTAATTGCAACACAAAATTTAAAAAAAAGCATAAAAAAATGTAAAAAAATACAACATAAAGATGCCAAATTGGCATGCCATGTTGGCAAGATGCCAAACATGCAGGCAATAAAACACGTAAGCGTGTTGGAGTAAGTAATATTTGTTTCAGGGTGAACTACAAAGTGAACAGGCCATTTCCAAGGTTTCAATTTTAAAAAGAAACTTTGTGTAGAGCGTGAATGCTTTTACACTTATAATATGTACAATTGTACATACTCAGTGAAATTCAACTATCTGTAAGTTTTAGTTTTGGTTTAGTTTACTACACATACTAGATACTCTGCTACATGGAACTTAACTTGCTTTTTATGTTAGGACTTAATAGTACATTATATGTACGTCACAAAGTCTTGTTTCTAGTGTAATTACTTGATGCACACCATCTACGCAAACACTGCCCAACTGAAGCACAAGCACAATATAATGCAAACAAAAGGGACAAAACATAATAGCCTTAGCCGTTCAGTATTCCCTCCAAGCGTTAACCATTGCAAATGCCTTCACCGTGGTGTTTAAGTCTTTTAAAGCATTTCCAAATAATTTTAACCTTTTGCGTATTAATACTCAATTCGAAACATGCAAATTTTGCCTTTAGAAAAGAAAAAAAATTGAAGGTTAAACAGAAGCATTTGTTTGTTAGAAATGAAGTTTTTGTTAGCACATAAGCCAATGCAGGTGGTTAAACTTGATCAAGCTAAAAAGAGAATTCTGATGACTACGATCACCTGATGCCGGTTCTTCGGGCAGAGTTTCGAATGAACTCAAAAACCCGAGGGGGTCACGTACAAAATTCCAGCCATTTTTAGAGCACACTTTAATAAAAGAAATGTTGAAACATGCAGATTTAGTTGCTATCATAATAAACAAAGCCTAACTTTACTGTCTTTTGAAACTTAATTTTACAGACAGTAACTTTTTAAGTTGCATAGTGCATATTGGAATTAATACCAACATATACATGAATTAAACCAACTACAAGAATACTGAATTAATTTCAACCGTGACTAGTAAATTACACTGTCAAATTGGCACTAGTTGCAACTGATTCATTATATACAGTGAAATTAAACATTTTTTCCGATACATTATGCTAGATATCTTGATAGAAGCAGTTGGGTCTGAAAACAACTTTCAAAGTAGTTTTGCATATCTGCCATCTACATCCAGGTGGATAATACTCCCAAAAGGTCAAGAAAATACTTCCCAATTGGTAACGGCAGACAATAATTCGTTATATACCCTAACTTAATGGTCATAGCAATTGTGTGTTAAGTATATGCAAGCAGTCCACATGAATGAAAAACGAAAGCTTACAGCAGTTCTTAAAGCAAACGATTGTAAAGTTCGATTTGAAGTTGATACTGCTGCAGATATCAACACAATATGCTAGAAGTTTGTACGAAGTGCAAGCAAGTTCGCAAAACTTAGTTATGTGGAAAAAGATGTGAAGCAAGCGTACTGGCTGACAACATCATTGTTGTTGGTTGTGTAGAGACAGAAGCAGAAGCTGAGAGTGATCATCAATCCAACCTGAGAAAGCTTCAAGAAACATGAAGAGAGAAGAACATAAAACTTAATGATGAGAAAGTTATAGTCAAAAAGCAGGAAATATCTTTCATGAGTCATTTGTTAACTCGTAATGAAATCCAAACAGATCCAGCCAAGATTGGGGCGATTCGGAAAATACCTTCACCGACAGACATTTCAGCAGTTAGCGAGTAACTAGTATGGTACAATATCTTTCAAGATTCTTGCCAAACCTTGCAGGAGACTTGCAGCCAATTCGACATCTTACACGCAAGAATGTGGAATGAAAATGGACAGACGACTGTGAAAACTACTTGCGCAAAATCAAGATTAAATTGTGCAAGGCCCCAATCCTGACGTACTATGAACCTGACGGTCTAGGTGCTGTGTTATTACAAGATGACAAACCGATTGAGTATGCATCATGAGCACTCACAGTGAGTGAACAAAATTGGGCTCAGATAGAAAAAGAAGCATTAGTTGTTGTTTTTGTCTGGTGCATTTCAACCAATATACGTATGGTTGCAAAGTAACGGTGCACAAAGACCACAAGCCAGTTGAAACAATTCTAACGAAACCCCTAAGCCAAGCCCCTAGAAGTTAACAAGAACTCATCATGAGATTAAACCAGTATGATTTTGACTTCAAGTATGTGCTGGGACCTTCCTTAGTTATTGCTGACACCCTTAGTCGAGCCTAACATCTACAGATTCTGACAAATGTTTTATTTTAGATGTGGATGTGTTTGAAGGAATCCCAGATAACAATCTGTCAAGAAAGCCATGGGTGAAGACAAAGAAGCCAAACAACTGCTGAAAGTGATCAAAGAGGAATTGTCAAAGGAAAAGCAGAACCTGTCAGGTGAAGTCAAACCTTTTGGGACACCCTCATCTTTCAAGATGGAATAATTCTAAAAGGAAAAAGAATATGAATCCCCAAAGGTCTTTGGCCGAAACTGAAAGGAAATTGAGTATGGTTCATTTAGATCAGCGTGGTCCAACTTCTTTTCATCGCGGGCCAAATTCAGAAAATTTTTTTATCTTGCGGGCCAATGTTTTTAATTAGAACTGAAGAAATGTGAAATTAGTACTGTAGAACAATGTGACATTGATATTACAACTGAAATTAGAACTGAAAAAAGGTATCTTTTTTTGTTAAAACTGAAATTAGAATAGTTCAAAATTTAGCTATTAAAATAATTAAATGCTGATCAATGTGACATCTGCGGTCGAGGTTCTTCCTCGACAATAGCGTTGGTATCCACGGGAATCGTAGTTGTGGCCATGCGAAGGCAAGCCTGAAGAGCCTCGTTTCTAAGTTGATTTCGATTTTTAGTTTTAATATTGTTCATTGCTGAAAACGTACATTCACAAATGTATGTACTTCCAAACATAGAGTACAGCTTCATAGCAGCATCTTTTAAAAGGGGAAACCTCTCCTTTGAGACAAACTTCCAAAAGCTTTCAGGATTTTCCATTTTCTTTGAAAGCAAAAACTGATCGTTCTGAAGTTCACATATTTCGAGTTGAAGCTCTGGTGGCTGTGTACTAACTCTCACGTTCATGGGATTGTTGAATAGCGAAAGAGGAATCTTGAGCTTGCAAAAGTCCGCAAACCTGCTGCTAAATTCATTGATCAGCAAATCTATAGTATTTTCGAATTGAGTAAAATCGGCACTTGGGTTTTCTTCTTTGATGACAGAGCAACAGGAAAAATGAGTCAGATTGTTTCTTTCCAAACAGTCCTTAAACAAGCCCAATTTCGAGCGGAAACCTTCTACATGTCCCACTAAATTTGAAATGCTCTGCCCTTTCCCCTGCAAACTCAAATTTAGCACATTCAAGTGATTTGTTATATCAGTTAGAAAAGCCAAGCCGCTAAGAAATTCATTGCTTTGAAGCTGCGCTTGAAACGCATCTGTGTTTTCGATGCGCTCCTCCTCAAAAAAAGAAAGAATTTCTTTGCGCAGGCCAAAGAAATGTTTCAACACTTTGCCAGCGCTCAACCATCTGATACTTGTGTATTGAGGAAGGTCGCTGAATTCAGCATCGACTTCGTCCAAGAATGACATGAATCTTCGATGCCGTTGAGCTTTATTACCACCCCTTATTAGATTAACCATCTTCACAACGCTTTGCATGACGTCCATCATTTTCAAAACTTTTCCGCAAAGTGCTTCTTGGTGAATTATGCAATCAACTCCATTTTGTTTCAGCAATCCGACAAGACCAATTTTGTTTCCCACCATGGCCTTTGCCCCATCCGTTGCAATACAAGAGCATTTTTTAAAACCTCCATACTCAGAAACAACAGAGTCAAGAGCTGCATATATGTCAGAACCTTTAGTCCCACCACTTAATGGATGAATTTCAAGCAATTCTTCGTGAACAAGAAAATCCTCGTCTACTATTCGAGCAAATATCAGCAATTGGCTAATATCACTCACATCCATACTCTCATCTAAAGCAATTGAAAAATATCTGCATTTGCCCATTAAGATTTCCAACTTACAAGAAACGTGTCGACTTAAATTGGTCACTCTCCTTGCCATTGTCTGATGCGACAAAGACACGGTTTTAAACTTTTCAGCAACTTTTTTTTCGCCAAACACCTCTGCCATTTTGATCACACATTTCTTAACCAATTCACCTTCTCGAAATGACTTCCTTTCTTTTGTGAGGATGAGTGCAACTTCATATGAAGCTTCAAGGCTTGTTTTTTGGCGGCTCACAAAAGTATACATCGCTGCCACTTGTTTCTCCTGTTTGTTCTTGAGATTTTGCAATACGTTCTTTCTTTCATTACCTCCATACTTTTTAAACTTATCTTTGTGAAAAGCCTCATAATGACGCTTGATGTTGTACTCTTTAGCAGCTGAAACTGTTTTTTTGCATACCAGACAGAGTGGTTTCCCTGAATTTTCAACGAATAAGTAATCTTCTTCCCATTTATTTAGAAATGACCTTTCTTCCAACTTTCTTTTTTTACAAGTACTCATTCTGTAGCTTTGTTGAAGTGTTTAAACTGGTAAGTTTTAGGCTAGCAGCGTGGTCCAACTACTTTTGACTTACGAGCCACTTTACAAAAACGTGACAACTTGCAGGCCACTTTGTTCATTCACATCTATAATGCCCACTATTATGACGTAACACACAAATGGATGATGCGATGCAATGATGCTGTCGCAATTATTGGATTATGCCAAATTTCTGAGTGTTGCGCAATAGCCAGTATTAGGGTTCCAATTTAAAAGATACATAACATGAAAACTGTGGAATATTTAAAGGAAACAAAAACGTCCAGAACACTAGGTAGGCTACATATCAGCGTTTAAGAAGCCCAGTTGTACTGACGAGACCTGATAGGTTGAAACAGTATAGGCCCTGCTGTGTTCAACTTTGAATTAAATTTTTGACATTTTTTATCCAAATGCTATACTTGTTCTAATTGAAATAAATTAAATCAATACTGTGAAATCTCGCGGACCGCAGACCTGTAGTTGGACCACGCTGGGCTAGGACAACAAGGCGTGTAACTAAAACCTAAGAGAACTTTTTGGACAAAGTGGTATTGTTACGCATTACAAAGGATCATTCACAAAGTTTTTGTCAATTACAATAACAAATAAACAAAAATTGAAGCTATGTTGCCAGATTGAATCAAAGCTTACTATCAGTTCGCGGGCCAAAATTCTGTGCTCGCGGGCCAACTTTGGCCCGCGGGCCTGCAGTTGGACCACGCTGATTTAAATTATGCAAGCATGATGTGCAGAACATGCGATACGGTGTTTTGGATAGGATATTCCAAAAGATATTCTTGGAATTGCAAACAGCTGCACTATCTTAAGACGAAAACAAACCAAACAATCAGAAAGAACCACTTCAACAGCATGAAGAAGGGATAGCTCAAAGGGAAAAGGTTGGGATAGATTTACGCGAACATGATAACAAAAGCTTTTTATTAACTGTAGACTATTTTTCCAATTTCATCAAATTCGATGTGATTACAACAACGTCAACCAAACTAGTAATCACTTGGTTAAAAAGTCACTTTGCAAACCTTGGGATTCCCAATAGCATCGTTTCCGACAATGGACCTCAGCTTACATCAAGAGAGTTCCAGAAATTTGTTGAAAAGTGGTGCAATACGCATCAAACCTCCTCACGCATGTGCTCATCGCTCTCTTTCGAAACATAACTTTGGTAAGCATGCAGAATCTTTGTGTAAGTTATTTGTAAACCAAAATGTTTATTTTCAACATCCTGATAAGAGAAGATGGCATTGTGGTGTCATTGTTAAGCAAATTGCACATCGTAATTACTTGGTTAAATCTGTGAATGGTCATGTGTATAACAGAAACTGGGTACATATTAACATGGATAAAAGCAATCATAACGTGGATATTTCTGAATAATTATCATTATGAGCCTCGTGTGGTTTTTTGAACAACCAAAATGAGCACTCTTGTTCTCAAAGTCAACCTAATAATAGAACAAGTCAATCTGTGAATTTCTCTTATGCTCAACTCGACTCAACCGAAGTTCTACTAGAGAATGCAGAGCACCTCTCAGATTGCAAGACTATGTGCACTGAAAATTACTTGCTTTGAGTAATGTTACTGCTAGCTATTTCTGTATTCATGCATTGCAAATAGCTGGTCATTGATGTAAGCAATTTTGCGTCTTTTATGTACAGCTGATATTATCGTTTTGACAACATGGTGTCTGTGTGTGTTATTAAGAACATTAATTGTTCTCGTTATCTTACTGTAGGATAACTCTGTAAATGCATTCCAGTGTGTTTGCATACTAAGAAAGAAGGATGTTAAGTAATATGCAAGAAGTTTATGTTGATAAAATATGATTTCTTAAACGTTTTACCAGAATGTTCTTTCAGTTGGAATGTTGTTTGCACCACTTACTGACTTACGCAGTACAATTAGAAATAAAGTTGTATTACAGCAGACAAACGCCAAGAACCAGCTATCTCACCAATTTTCTCAACTTCTAAGATTTTGGAGGTCACATGAACTTTCGGGGAGAGGTGGCAGATACGCAAAGCTATTTCTGAGCTATTTTTGACTTCTTTCAAGATATCTAGACTTATGAATTGAAAAAAAATTGTATCATTTTATCCCAAAATCTTGTGTAAAGAAGCTTTATAAGCAATTGCACTGCACAATTTCCTTGTTTATTTAGAATGGAAGTTAAATTTTAGAAACATGCAATTAGCTGAAAAGTGTTAACATAAGACCCAAATAAACTAAAATATCTGTTATCTATGTAACAACTTCAGAATCACAGGATCATGTGCGTAATTGCAGAGAATTACGACATAAAATTTTTGGCGAGAGTTTGAAATAACTGAAGTTAAAACTGTTCAATGATGATTAAAAAGCACTCTATTCTTAAAACCACAAGGCATATTTATAGTAAATGAATGGAAACAAAAAACTAACTTTTTTTTGTGGGAACAGAAAATGTAATGCCTTCATCTGGTTCATTACTGCTTGGTTTTGTGCTTTTATTTTCATCTTTCATTTGCGGTTGGGAAAATGAAGGTGCTGAAAAAAATGAAAAGCATTAAAGTAGCAGAAGCACAACAAGTTGTAAAATAAAAATTCATTTTTAAATTAATTTGTCTTTATTTGACATTTCATTAGAGAAAACTTGTAATAAATGAAATTAAGTTGCAGGGCATAACAGTAACTGTAGTTTTTACTTCTAAATCAAGAAATTGTAACTATGGCCACATTCGAGTCAGTCACATGTAGGCTAACAGTGCTTTGGAATATATTTGCTCTAGTATATGTATAGATTAGTCTAATGTTATCTTATTAGTTTTGATAAAGTGCATAAGAATTCTAGGCATTAACTATTATTCGGCGACTTATGTCCATCCAACTACAATGCTGTAAACTGCTACATTTGTTAGTTATTTAGACACAACCACAACTTTACATTGGACCGAAGTATATATATGAGAAAAACATACCAGTATTCTTAATTGATTGTACACAAAAATCAATCACATATTTCATTGAATTATGGATTAAACACTAAGAAGTCAAACAGAAATTACTTTCACTACAAACAAAACCCAACTAAAATCAATTCCATTAGGCTCTATGATGCATAACCATATTCCCATGCCACAGACAACATATACTGTATCGCCTAACATGATTGCAAGGATGTGATATTGTCCCATACTGGCTGCCTTATAACCTATTGATCGGGTATTTTTCCTCGCAGACAGATCTTTATTTAACTCTGATTGCAACACCTGGCTGGCTTCACACTTGATCTATTTACAGTGCTTAAAATGACCTTGTAGCATAGGCCAAGAAATTTGCATTAAAGTGGCAAAGTGAGCATGCGTAGCTGGAATGTAGAGTAGGTTTGTTTGCGAAGGAAACTTAATCTTGAACATAATTTTAACAGTCACACAATAAGCTACATTATTTTCAAGCACAAGATAAAAGATTGATTATTAATTATCTGACAAAGGGTTAGTAAATAATTGTTGATTTTGAAATAGTACTGACACATTAATATTACTAAGACTACAACTGCACACACGAACGCTGAAAACATAATTACTTATGGCAATTAAACAACATATAAGCCAATTGATTTTTGACAAAATTTTAAAAAACCACTACTTGCTGATTATGGCAACTGAGCACCATATTTTGATTGCAAGAGATAAGCAAAAAGCTATGGTAAAGCAGCAGAACAGACTAAAGTGAAGCTACAGCAGTCAGCAATTATCTAGAGAAGGTCTGCACTACTGAAGCGTGTGAATGACAGCATGCAAAGTAAGCGAAAGTTTTCTCACCCAGAAGTAATCTGGCCCTTTCATTGTACAAGCTTGAAGCTAGGAGATAAACAGTCACATAAAGTTAGCAGACTGAATACAATTAAAAATTCCTCACAAAAATGTTGTATGAAAGATAATAATGAGTAAAAACTTGGATTAGTTCTCAGGAATTCTAAAAGTAAACAATTGAGGAATAGAAAGTTTGTGCAAAAGTGCTTGAAATGGAGTCAATGGCACATCTGGTTTGATTTTTTGTTTCAACTTAATTCTATGTGTGCCAATGCAAAGTACAGTGAGAACTTGTTAACTTAAGTTTAACAAAAGTTTCCCACACATAATAACTTAAAGGAACATGAACTGGCCTCCAAACATCTATTACATTACATCACTCAAAACACGTGACAAGTTTGCTTAAAGCTTTTTGTTAACCCAGGAGTATAAATTTGAACTAAAAACTTTTTATTATCTCAAAATCAGTCCAAAACATCAATTAATTATCAATTTATCATATCATACCAAAGTGTTTACAGCCTTCTTTCTATTTATACTCATATGTAATAGATGTTATAGTTTATTTGATGCCATGGTGCTTTAAACAATACGTCAGCACAGTGCCAATTTTTCAATTTACGAATAATTTCCGCCAAGTTAATCAGGAATAATTCATTCAAAATAACTTAGCGGTTTCATTCTGCTTCGAGTTAACAAGCTACCACTGTACACAAAAAACATACAAACAAGCAAAAGCATGGACTTAAGTGAAGAATCTCATAGATTTTTGGTCCATGCTATGCCTGCACAGTCAATAAACTCACTGTAAATTGTACAATGGTACACTGCAGAGATGCAAAAAGCTACACAAATGGAAGATTTCCATAATCTGCTTTCATGAATATTCAATAATAAATATATGACCATTAAATATATATAAGCAGTTTGGTGCTTTGACGGCTCCTTTTTACAGAAACTCAAAACCACGATCACGGCCAATTGAACTTCATGTGTTCATGAAGGCTATACTCATTTTAAAGCATTTATACAATACAACAGCAATTTGCATCCAGCAAATGACATCATATGACTTGTCTGTAAAGTCATCTAAAATGAACAATTATCAAAACTGAAGTAGCTCTCAATTCAATTATTAACAAAAATAAATGCATGAATAAAACGACTGTCAAAAGTATGTCGTGAAACAAGTTCTCATATCCAAACTTTCTTTTCTAGCACGCAATTGTAATATTAAATTTCATATATATAACAAACCATCGAACTTGCAAAATAACAAGTTATGCCAATATTGATGTAACAAACCAGTGCAGCAAACTGCATTGCTATAAAACAAAAACGTTACAAAATCTTGTATCAGCGAATACCTTGTCAACACAATTTAACTTAATGACAAATCCAGGGACAGCCAAAACGACTTGTGATTTTTCGTACTTTACAGATAACAAAACATTTTAGAATTCTTACGCATAAAATACCTGATAATGTGCTCCTTCATAATTAATAAGTGCAACTAAGACCAGGCAATCAAGATAGTTTACCTGTGTTGTTAGGTTTTAGAACATTCTTTGAGCCTGCAGTGAGTGGAGAAGGTGTTTTGGATGATGTGCGGCTCTAATAGCAAACACAGAACAGTATGTCAGCAAACAAATGTACAAAGTTTTCAGACAGATTACGCTAACCTAAATTAAACAGTTCTATAAAAAACAACAAATGTTTTTTTCTGGCTTTTCATGCAAGAAAATATTAGAAAAATTTTAGATTTTCTACCATTTATAGTGTTACGCTTCATCAACATATCCAAGTAATTTTGTGTAAATCTTCAAACCACCTACCTTGTGTTTGTTGTGCTTATGCTTGTAATGCTTGGGCCTTCTCCTCAGTGTGAGCTTATGCCGCAAGAATATTTCCGTCTCCTGTTTCTTCCTTTCGCTGTCATCATCTATGTTGCCACGGCGATACCTAGTTGTTTCCTGAATAATTTTTAGCGATTATATTGACCATTAATAGTCGAGTATGATACTGATGATTGGTGTAGAAAGCTTCTTCAGGTGGTTTCACTTCCTTATCAAAAGTTTCCTATGCGCACTAAACTTCAACACTTGAATGCTGAAGGCAGTTTAAGGCAACATAAGATTGTTTCCAATCAAGCATAAACTAAAACATGTTGAATAATTTTCCAAAGTAAAGCATTTCAAGCCAAAACTGAACATCAAAAACAAGCTTGCAAAATATATATATAAGTGATGAATTGTTCAGCTACACATAGTATTTCAAGTGTTCAAAAACATCCTAGTTCCAATACCCTGCTTCTCGGCTTGTACATGTTTTCCTCTAAAAGGTGGTGAATGGTAGCATCATTTCTATCAGTATCGTGTGCTTCAAAGGCATGCATGTCGATGCATGCTTCGGATGGGCCACGCTGCCGTCTGTTGAAATATTGATTTACTTGGGAACAATCTTCTTGTCATTGGTATCGTATAAGAATGATATAGTTTATTGTAATAGTTAGCAGGCACCATGGACATAAAACTAAAAAATTATTAACCCATTGTCATGCTGTAAATCAAATAGATGAAAAGTCAAAGGTCAAGCATTTAGAACAACGATTTATGACCAGTGTTATATTAGATTTTAACTGCCTGATACACAGTACAATAAGATACACTTGTAATAAAGACTCACATCATATTGCTAAATGATGCTTGTGAATATGACTTTCTCATCTCAAGAGGCATTAAAAGATTTGCAAAGGTTCCATTTGCAGCTAACTCTCCATAACTATTACCTGCAATATTTTAATAACACAAGATGTCATGGAAAATATTATTAATGTATATCAACACTCTTTTTTGACCATTAGGAAGCAAACACTTAGCGTAATACAGATGTGAGGATGTAGTTAACACAAGGGAATAGCAGCTGGATGGCATTCATCTGGTAATAAAAGTTAAATATTATCCACTAAACGGTTAGACGGTTATAAATAAGAAGTTATCATAGGAATGATTAAATTAAATCAAAGGCCTCTTTCATTACAAGCAAAAGCACTGCAGGAATGTAACACAAGATGACTTGCTTTGTTCACAAGCATTTGGCTACCTCAAGCAATAATTGTTACTTCACATTGCCGGAAATATAGTACCACACTGGAATCAGAGCAGTAGTTTTCAAACTGTGGGTCTTGGCAGACTGAGAGTGTGAAGTTTCTCTAATTATCTGCCTTTTACAGATGTGTAAAAAGCTATTTTCATGATGTGTTGAATGTGACAAGATCACTCCGGTCCTAGTCTATACGGTTTAAACAGCTCTCCCTGATTGTGCTGAAATGACACTAGTCAAAAAATTAGCAAACTTGGTGGTGACAGAATTGTTGTGTAACATTTGAAGAAGTAAATTAGCTGTTTTTCCCATCAGATGTCATTTTTTTTCTTCAATTAAACTGCGTACACCAATTTCGATTAAAATTTACCTAAAGGAACCCTTAAACTATACCATGGACAACCAGATAGTTTAATTCTCAAGTTTCAGCCCATTTTTCTTTTGCAAATGGTTTAATTGAGTTTAACTAAATTGACTAATTTTTGGGTTTTCATTTATTAAATGAGTGTCGCACAAAAAATTGATTGTGAGTGTGCAATGAATCAAGTTGGATAACCGCATTGAAATAAGGGCGATGTGTTCAAAAGTATTTCAGAATATTTGGTTTTCACACACACTTTTTCAAATAATGTCTTAAAACAAACATTACAGTTACCTACGAAAGCGACGAACAAACCACATAATATAAAAGTCATGTAGTAAGGTATCTGTTATCGCATATGAACCTGGCAACGACTTTTAATTATGTTAGCTGGAGTTGATAATGCACTGATAATCATAACTGGAAACATAAGGTTCCTTAATAAAGTCGTTTTGTTTACCTGCTCACTACTAGACATTTCTGAAAAGTAGAAAATCAGAAGTATTAGCAAATTGACCGAATGGATTTACCCTTTTCAATTTCTTGAACTATTTCCTCTGCATCTCGTTTGTTGATTCTATGAAAGGTTTCAAGCAATTCTTCATTCCTTGATTTGTACGGGTCACGAGTGAAAATTTTGGCTAAATATTTAGTGTTGAGCTCATGGAGTCTAAAAATTAAATAAATTATAAGTTGCAATAAGTGGTCAACCCACAACGCAAGAGAAATGTGCAACTCTAACCAAGGAATGTTAGATCATACAGTAAGCAAACAATAGTTCATATTGAATGACTATAACAATGGCACGTGGTGTTAGATATCACATCGGTCTAACTAAACTTTTAAGTGCCGGTTTTTGTTTGTACTCAGGCAATTTTATAGCTGCAGTTCTAGGATGTGTTGTGCATTTACGCGAATGATTTATAACGACTATTCAAGGACAGGAAAACCTTGCCTCTGTGTAACCTTCAAAATTGTCAAATCACCTTGCCTAGCAAAACAGCAACTATATTAACAACACAGATTGGGAGGACTGTATTATATATGTTATTATATATTGCATTACTGATTTTGTGCAATTGATAGACCCAGGTATTGAAATGCTGACAGCAATTGACTGTATTACATTATGGTATTATATTTTCACACAGAACCATGTGATGAAGAATGCAAATTTAAATCATTGATCACAATGCAGTGGAAATTAGTTAATTTGAACCATTTTGTGCTCAGAGCAGGTAACTGAACGATAAGTGAGATTTATGGAATAAAGAAACCAAATACAATGCATTAAAATAGTAAAAAGTTCGTTCCTTGATAATTTGTTTTGGATGGTGAGTAATTTGACTATTTCCAAAACTTACTTTGCCATCCAGTAATGATGGCCATGATGGCCAGTTACATCTTCAATTCCAGCCATCAAATGGTCTATCAGCTAAATAACAACAGTGAAACAGAATTATCCATAAGAAGTATTTCTTTCATGTATGAGTTTATCCATTACGTAAAGTAATTACAATAACACATAGTTGTTGTAAGGTAATATGGTGTATTACTAAGCGATAGTAAGCAAAGTATATCTACACAATTTACATACAGAGTTTAATATTCTACCAGATGTCAAAAATTTATAAATAATTATATATGTTTTCATGAGGCATAAGTTCCAATGTAATGTTAAGTATACAGTGGGCATGTATACTAAACAATAGAACAGGCAGAAAACAACATAAGACATTGATACATATCAGCTTTCGATATGTATAAAATATTGACATATAAATACCCGTAAGTTGATATCTTCAAACATAGATATCTTGTGTTTGTCAGCAGTTTTTACTTTCAGCAATTCAACAATGGGACGTATAGTGGACCCCTGGTATGTAATAATGACTTGCAAAAGTTAAAAATAAACTTTGTGGGGCAAACAAAGACTTACAAAGGTGATTTGGATTTTTTACAGCATTGAAATGAACAATGAACTAACACTAGAAAATCACAATGCTTTTAAACAAAAATGATATGTTACGTGGTTGATCAAGTGGAAATGGGATGCACTGTTAAACACCACTTAAACACATAACGAGTACCAAAAGGCGAGTGACAGCTATATTTACCAGTTACATACATAAGTACTTGATAAAAATAATGATATGACCAACACACTGTGATTTAACATGTTTTACTTGTAGGAATGCCGAAACAGTACTTGCCTGCACAAAAGATGTGAACAAAATGGCCACAATGCATGCACAAATCATCGTCTTAATAGTGGGAACATGGTCAGCAGATGTTAGAGACACAAGCGAGAAAGCAATTCCACCACGCAGCCCGCCATAAGCCATCACAAACTGATCTACTTTGTTTATCTTATCCAGGCGCACATAGTTTACCATGAAAGTAAGCACCACCACCCCTGTTATAAACATAACACAGCATATTTCATGTCTAACAAACGATTTTAATGCAAAGATTTTTAATAGTAATAGTTCTGAGAGAACACAAATTGATATTTTCTAATGTATGATATATATATATTTAAAACAACTCAGCTTTAAAAAAAAAATGAAATAAAAGATCTCAATAATTAAGTGTTTGCATTTTGTTTAGGCCTAGGCACTTGAAGCCCTTGCTACTTAAAGTAATTCATATTTCCCAGATGGTGCCACCAATTCTGTGGTACAGGCTATATTTAATACATCCTTAAAGAAATCAAATCATCTTTCAATCTAGGCAGTCATTTTGTGCAAAAAAATTGATGCATATAGGTGACAACTAATTTTCAACATTATGAAACAGTAGTCCATTGCGGCAAATGAATATACAGGAAACACTTTCTATTGATTTTACTCATCTATTACGTCAATACTGCTTTTAGCTGTAAGCTATGACCATAGAACACATCCTATCATACATGAAATAAATGAGATTAAATAAGGTAAGAATTATTGAAAGTTGGCTATTTCATCTATTTACAAATTACATAAAAGTATCATACATCAAACAAACTATATTAAGTCTATATATATATATATATAATTTCAGGTATATATATTTTCGCTAATCTCACAAATAAATTGCTCATTACTATTAATAATTTTATTTGTCATATGATGTAGAAACGTTTTCAAAAAACAAGGTTTACGCAAAAATAAAAATAGCTTCAAGAAGCTCCTGACTTTTAAAACCCACCTATAGCCCGATAAATGGTGATAAAGAAGAGGGTCCAAAGAACAAAACCTGTGTTCCAATACTGCCAGAAATCACTGACTGCTGAAATTCCGAGCAACATGAATATAATCGTCTCAGCAATGTTTGCCAGCATTTTCATTCCATATTTCACAGTTGTATGTGATTTACTTGAAATGTTGTGCTCAACATAAGAGCTCATAGTGAATGCAGCAAACACAATCCTAAAAAAACAATTATATATATATAATATATACAATGTTTAACCATTGCAATGGTATGAAATTCATAAGAATAACACTCCCACTCAAATTAAACACTTTGGTAATTAAAATACACCGATTTCCTAACCAATTTACCTCTGTGTGAGTTTTTAGTTAAACAAATATGTGACCATATGTATTAGCAAAAAGTATTACTTGAAATATTACTTAAAAACATTATGGGTACAAAAGAGACAACTTACTGAAAGCTGGTATACTTACGCAATAATTCCGGACAAGTGAAATATTTCTGCTGTTAAATAACTCAAGTAGCACAAAATAAACACGAAAGTTGGCTCAACAATCCTGTTATGCACTGTGAACTTGGTTATAAATGAGCCAACATAGCCAAAGATCAAGCCAATAAACAATCCACCAAATGCAACAACAAAAAATGATGCTATGGCAGCCGCTATGTCAATGGCAATAATATTGCAAACACCAATTTTTATGTATTCCTCAAAAACTTTGAACAGAACCTGCAAAAGTATGCATGGTGAATGAAAATGAAACTTATCATAAAGATGAATGGAAACAAAAGTCTTAAAAACAATTTCAAGTTGCAATAATGATAAATGCACTAATGAAAATTTTTCCACGTAAAGTGATTAGAATATAGCCACTAGTAGCTATCAGGCATACGATGATACCTAAATAATCACAATGACATTGCATTATTATACTGTTGTTCTTGTAAATTACACAGCAAGATAAAAATGCAAATTCATAATACAGTAAATGAGCATTTTATACATATCTCGAATCACAAAGCTGGTTTTTTAGCCCAAAAAAAGTCAATCACTTAAAGGTGAAATGGAAAATTTCACTTGTGTTTTACTTTTGAACTTAAAAACTTGCTTTATACCTTCCAGGCAACTTCAACTTCAAAAGAGCACTTAAATTAGATTTTTTCCTGATACACTTGGACGTGATCAATCGAAAAACATTAAATGTTTAACAACAAATGAAAATTAGGTAGTACAGTAAAATTGGTACAAATAATATTCTTTTGATGGAACACATGTTATATTTAGTGATCAACTTGCCATGAAGTTGAAGTGCAGTCTTTTGCAAAGTAGTTTAAAAAAAAAATTCAGAAAAATGACTAACGTTTGTCCAATTTTGTTAAATTTGGACCGAACACTAAAATTTGAGATCGTAAGCAAAAATTTGAAGTGGAATTCTTTATCCCTACTAGTCACAAACATATAAATTTCTATTACATATCAACTGAAATAGCTTACATGCATACGGCATCAATAATTTAATCAATATATTATTGATCTATTAATATCAAACATACAGAATGTAGTGGAAACAGTTTACAAACAAAAACTTCAAAAAAGTCATGTCACTCATTTATCAAAATTTATGATTAAACAAGATAGCCCATAAACTTAAAAAAGTCTTACCACAGCCACACCATCATTAAGCAATGACTCTCCAAAGACACAAATATATAATATAGTGTTGACATGTATTTCTTCAAAGACTGATATAACTGCTACAGGGTCAACAGCTGATATGATACTACCGAATAACAGACAATGCAGAATATCCAACTTACCAAATTCATCAAGACCTGCACATTTAAGTTGTAATGAAATGGCATCAATTCACAATTTTTTCGATTAAATATTTCTTATAATAAACCTATCAACATTTAACCTTTGTATTGGAAATATTGAATATAATATTATACTAAAACATTACTACCTGGCATCCAGCCAGCCTGGTAAACACCGTATAAGGAACCACCAATAGCCAAGGCATTAAAAATGGTCCCTATGATTGCGTAAGTCAAGATGGTACCAAGGTTTTCTAAAAACGGTTCTTTTGGCATAAAATATCCCGCTTCCATAACAATCGGAGGCAGAATAAAAAGAAAAAAAGTGTCCGGGTTGAATAAGAGCTCATTTATGCGATGATTTTTGTTGATAGAATAAGCAATGCCACCAACAATGAGTCCAAAGCAAATCAGAACGCAACTTTCAGGAACACGTGACACGACTTTGTGCAACAAGTGAAACACTGTTAAATAAAAATACTTCTGTTGCTGTAAATACAACAATGGATTGGCAATCTACTGCAATGCTTTAACATTTAATTATATCAACAAATAATTAATCAATCAAGATGAATGTATATATCAGTAAAAATTAGATACTAATCTCAACAGACCGATTATGAATTATGATTAAACTAGTTTGATTTATTCGAAGTTTGAGTAAACAAACTGGTTATATATAATTGCTTAATTACTAACTTATCATACGTTAGAAATTCACCGGGACTAATTAAAAAAATTTAAATCAAGGAAAATTATGATAACCTGTATATTAATATACATATTAGTAGATATTATATGCAAATATTGCTAGATTAAATATGTATGGATACTATTATTATCTATAAGCAAAAGCAGTTCTTTGAAGATCAAATTTGTGCCAGATGGTGAGAAATTCAGATTAACCACCTACAGATTAAAAAGATCCTAGTGCGTTTACTTTGTACGTGTATTTTTACATAAAAATAAAAATAAATAACTAAACTTACAAATCTTTACCATCCCTGCTCCTATGATCCAAAGAGCAATGATATATGGATTTGACACACGTTGCCAATTCACAGTGGCGACAGGAAACCTATTACTTCCACCTACATTTGAATTAAAACAAAACTGTGAAGTTGTTACCAAAACCAGTTACTGGAACGACCAAATTACATTCGAAACAAATCTTACATATATATATATTTAGCGTTTAAGTTGAATACACATTTTTGGGGTATTACTTTTTAACCATTATACGTAGTTGTTTTCTAACCATGTGAGGTGTTGGAACATTCACTGTGTGACTGTAATGGTTCATGAGCGTCATGCATCATTGAATTCACCTCAGCACTGCTGTCTTCAGAACCTGAGTATGCTGCGTCTAATGACGATGAGATATAAATATGTACCATAATATAAAGTAAGCTAGGGAGAGTGATCTATACTAGTGAAAGCGCTATGTCAGTGCTAGTGACATGTAATGAGAGATGAACTAATTCATCAATCAATGCAGAAGTAACTGAGCCCACAGGGCATGACCCAAATCCACAATACAATCAATAATAACTTATTGCAGAAAACGTATATCATACAGCATACAAAAATATAATTGATGCCTTTGTAAGTACGGATTTTACACACAGATTAAAAAAAATTTATGTTAATATTTAAGTTATTACAAAATAGATTACTATTTGGATAAGAATTAAGTTAGGTACTGCATTTTCGTTTTTGATACAACACTGGCCTAAAACAGACATAACTACATGAAACTAATGTAAGTATCATTCACAAGCATCTGTACAGTATTTCTGTCTTGCAGATAACATTGTTCTGAAAATCCTAACCTGAATCCGTAGAAAAGAGTTTTCGATTTACATGACGTTCCAAAAACCCATCTGCAATAAAATGTTTTCATTATAAATATCTATATCAGAGAACAAAAACAAAACAACTGTGCAATATTAAATTAGGCCCATGCTTTGATATGAACCTGAATTTGAAGCAGATTCAGTCTTCAATATCAAAATTAAAAGTAGAACCGAAACTGCAAGCAGGCTTGCAGGAGAGAAATTCTTTTTTATCTTCATTTTATCAAAAGTGGTTGATGTTTACCATTTCATAAAAAACCTTGCCTTTTACCAGTTATCTACCACTACATAGCTGGTTACTAACTAGCAAAAATTTGCACACCTATAGCACATACATATATGTTAATATTATGGAAATGGGAAAATTTTGGAAATGTTTACCAAGGTATATGGATATCGAAATAATATAGGCCTAGGCCTAACAGTAAACAGTTTTGTAAAATAGCTGAATTCAGGACTGCATTAGATCTTAAGACGCAAAAAACAACTGGATTTCAGATTTAACTTCAACAAAACCGGCTGCCGGTGAAATAGACGCTGCCTAAGAAAACTTGCAAACCACTTAAACTAACAATCAAAACAAGCTGGCAGCATTGCATGTACTGCAATGACAATAATTGAAAACGGTACTGCGTGCCCTGCAAATTCAACTTGGAGACCACTGATACTCCGGACTCGAAAGAATGGTACTCACTGAGGAAAAATCGTGCGTGCAAAAACGGAAATTCTGCGTGCACTAAAACCTCAATTGTTTGTTTATTATAAATGGTGTTCAAACAACCAGGTTTTCTTTGTTTATTAACTATAAATCGTCCAGAAAATAAAAATTTTCCAGCTGCACATTGATAAATCTCGTGTTTGCAGCTGCCACACTTTTCACTATGGTTCATACTAAACCCGATATTTATAAGCCTACCTTTTACCTAAAAGAACAATTTATCTATTTTATTACTAGATCATAGTCATATGCGCCAGCTTAGTGCAATAACTGGTCGTGCGGTGTGACGTCATCACATTCTGATATGATTTCACGTTCCATCGTCCGCACTCCCTAAGTTGGCGCCCGTGTTCATAGGCTATAGGGCTATAGGCTTTAAGATACCAAAGGCAAATAGGTTATGTTTGTTTAGAAACTGATCCTTAAAACCCAATCAGTGTCAAAAATATGAACGAATCTACAAAATAGTTACTGGCCGCTTACAGCCTGGATTTTGCGCAAAAGATGTTTTTTTAGAAAAACTTTTGGACGAATTGCCTAATTTTTGCGGCAAATTACATTTTTTGCATTCGATTTTAGAGCATTAAATTCTAACCTGCTTGCTCGACTATCGTTTCGCGATTTATGTTCGACTCGCACTCAACCTTCACTAACGAAGCCGACTAGGCTACCTTACTGTTGTTAATGGATATTTTAGAAATGGCCTCATACAACCTCATAGCTTTGCCACTTTGCGGCGAAAATTTACAAATCGCAACTCCAGTAAGATCGTTACAACTTACATGGCAATCCGTAACTGTTTTTTTTTAATTGTAACCTCAGCCTTCTATGACAAATTCAATTAATAAAATAACGAAAAGAATAATAATTTCTTTATTTACACATATTTTTTATAAACGAAAGGGAAATTTTGGCTCTTCGTTTGTAAAAGGCCTAAAACCACATACAAAAACTGCCTTGCTAACAGGTACAAAGTGACGTCTGATCCCTTGTCAGGCATTTATGCGAATCAGATTAAGAAATATCTGATTCATTATGTTGCTATTTCATTAGCTGCACATATTAAAGTTCCCGATATTTGATTACGGTGCCGTTCAGCATAGGGTTGCCATACGTCAGGATTTTCCCTGACATGTCATGGAATTTAGTGTTCAAATCTTCGTTAGGGAGAAATGCTAAAATGTACTTTAAAGTCCGGGATTTTTTAAAATTGTATTTTAGTCCAAGTTTTTCTAGGTTGCCACCATTTTCCCAACTTTTTCTAGGTCTTGAACATTCTCAGCTCGTCAAAACTGTCTGCAACTCGTTCGTTTGTGACGTAAGTTGTTTACTACATTTTAAGACAAGATTTAAGATTTTTAAGAAAGAAATAAGATGACCATTGAGAGAATGAAAAGAATTTTAACACTTCAGTACAAAGCATGTCTCGTGTCCAACAAGAGCTTGTTGAAAAAATCAGATCTTCGGAAAAGTACGATTGGTATGAGGAAGAGTAGAGTATTATTCATAAACTGTTATATGATCATTACTTGTAATTACTTTGGAGCGTATTTTGTAAAAATTTTGTACTAATTTTCGTTTTCATAAATGTAACTGTATAGAAGAAAACTTGCATTCGTATATTGCAATGCAACATTTCTTTGCTGTTTTTGTATTGTTTCGTGTTTATCCTTCTTTCACAAAAAAGCAATGTAATGTTCTAAAGTTGGTCTATGCAACGAACGATATAAAGACCTTTTCAATTCTGTAGTAGTACTTAAGGAGGCCGGATGAGTTAGATTTTGGCCACATCTTACGTATCCCAGGTGGTTTCTTTTCTGACTCCAAACTTGTTTCTACATCCAGCTACCTCGGTGCCTACGGAGACTTCATCAACAACCTTCAGTTTACTCCAACGAACACTCATACGAAATTCATTCAGTCCTACGTTCATCCGGATTTGAAACATAGTTACCGTGTTTATATCCGTTCTGATCATGTCAAACGGGCGTTGGAACACCTTTATGTTGGCCCTTTTCCAGTCTTGGAACGATGTTTCTTATTTCGTTATTTCCCGTTATGGGGAACCGGACCGCGTCTTCCTTGACCGTCTGAAACCTAGCTATACTATCGGTATTGATGCTCCTTTACCGTCATCCTCCTCGCATCAACGAGATTTTTCTTTACATGCTCAAGATCCTTCTCTACAGTCAATACCCTTTACTTCAACGACACCACAAGTACTTTACCTGCTTAAAATTATACAAACTCTCCTGCATTTATAGATTTCTCGGACTGGTCGTAAAACCATTCCACCAAAACGTTTCTCTGATTGGAAACACAATATGTTCTATTGTTTGCTGCTTACATGTTTCTTCGTGTTTACATCAACCACTCAGGTGAATCTTCATTGGGATTTACAACAGTTTGTATTATATTAACGTTCGAACTCTCTTGGATTATATAGCTTTGATGACGATATCCATTGCCAGAAGCTAACATCCTTCTCCATACACAACTGCACTGCTACCGTGTTTGCTCCAGATCTTCATCTCCAGAAGATTTCTGTAATAGTTTGCATTTCACGGATTACGTCCTGGAAAACTATTTACTTATTTTTGGGAGTTATCAAAAAACGGCTAATAGCTTCGACGGACACCCACCTTACAAACAAGAATGCTCATCTTGGAATGAAACCAAACTTTCATCACAACGCCATAGGTGGGCAGTACCGAAGTACTATAGTACCAAATTTCTGTACCGCGGTACTTTTACAGTACCGATACCGATATCGTCAGTACTTTTGAAAGAAAGTACCGAATATCTGTACCGAATTACTTTTATCAAGAAATTTCAATCGAGTCCGGTACTCGGTACTTTTCACGTGATAATTTTAAAATTTTAACAAGTTTTCAAAAATACATGTTACTTAATCCTAATACGAATTTTAGCAATGCTGGTCTTAACAGCAATACATCGGAGAAACGTTTTTTATTTAGCCACAAAAGTTTGTATCATAAAAACAGTAACAATAGCCTATGAAAGAAGATGTAAAAACGTGGGGGAAAATTAACTCTTTCACACAGTACAATAAACGAAATTAATTGTAACTCATCGGATCTGAACAACACAAGACACATTTTCACAAACATACAGCTACTTTGTCAACTATTAACAATATTAGAAATATGATTAATTAGTATTGCCAACAAAGACCACTCTACAATGTCGCTGTCGTCTATAAGCCTCTACCTGTTTGTACTCTCTGCAGCAAAACAACATAGCACATTATTCACCTAAAAATTTTCCAAAATAATTACATAGATTTAAATAATTTGGAAATAAATAAAATCCACTATTGCGCTAGCAGAGATGGGCAGTTAGTACTTTATGTACCGTTGATGACGGTATTTGATATAGTTTCAAGAGTAGTTCGGTTCTCTGTACCGGTACTTTTTGAATTACAGATCCTGCTGCTAATGCAATTTTTTCCCTTTCTATAGCCAAGAAACAGGTTACACAAGGTCACAACATAGGTGATCTCACTTCTTACGAGTTATCAGAAATTTATAGATTTACAAAGAACAGCCAGCACTAAAAGTTGGCATTAGAGTTTAATCAAAATAAACTTCTTAAGCTGTAAAATTATCACACAAAAACTACCAGAACCGACCGAAATTTCTTATATAAAAAAGTAATTCAATACGGCGACTTTTAAGAAAATATACAGTGGTACGCTAATTCAATACCAAGTAACGTGTACCCGTGTTACAGCCCACCTCTACTAGCATGATAGTTGGAACCAAAATTGCAATAAACATCGTTTAAAACTCATTATGCTAAATGAAGCAAAATTATTTCAGAAATACATGGATGGTGCACAACCGGACACACAGTTATACAGATTCTGCCTTTTGGGTTGGCTGACCATTACGGGCAAAACATGATGTCGAAAATCGAAATTAAAGGCAATTCTTCATTTAATCAAAAGCCAAGAGTAAAAAATGAAACGGTTTACAGTAACTGGGGTACAGCATTCATAAGAACAGAAACTAATCGCTGATTGGAAAATGTTTAAGACCGATTAAGAATCGGGTCAATATGTTTTATTCATATTGCTATGTTCTGCTATTAGTATCAACCAGCTATGGTATAGACAGAAAACAACTTCTCAATCAAATGGCCACCTAAAAATATCAGTTAATTGACAATAAAGTAGTGTTTTGAACAAGAAAAACATGAATGAAGAAAGTCTGTGAACAATTAATAAAAAAGCTAAATTAAGGTTTCAAAATAACCTGGTATCTATCAGAATTTTCATTCTTAATCAAAGATACGGTAAAAGAAGATTCGTCTTTCATTAGAGATACCACCTCATCAGTAACCAGGACGTGAATGCTTGAGCGCCTTGGCTGATACAGAATTTGGCAAATTCTTGGAGGGTTTGTGGTATCACAGTCTTCAAACAAGCAGTAACTTGTGGCTTTAACCAGTTCAGTTACTGTAGCACGTTGCAGGTAAAATGCTTTGTAAATACATATGTTATTGTCATTACCCTGTGCCGCAGGTGTTAAATACAATGTTAACCGTGGACGCACTGTTTTTGACCGTAACGCATTGTACAATCGGATACCATCTGCTGGTCCACAGATTTGAGTAATATCGTCTCGTGATAATGTCAATAAATCAGAACCACAGAAGTTGCCAAATGTTTTTAAATAACCACCAAATCTGTTTCTTTGTAACCACTCCTGTGTCTGAATGATAGTTGAAGAAGCAATCAGTATATCAGGCCTAAAGCTTGTGTTAGGCAAGGGTGAGAGGTTAACATCGCCATGGTTACGTTGTGATGTATTCATTAGAACAGGTGGTGCTACTGGTACTGCATTGTCAACTGATGGATTATTAAAGCTACCCGAATTTCTGTGTCTCTGATCAACATGAGCTGGTGTGCCGTTATTGTTGTGTTGAATGACACTATACTCAGATACCATGTCTGTGATTTGATCAATTATTCTCGACTGATTTGAACGTGAAAGGTCTTCGACCGTTTCTGTAGGTGTAATAGTGGGCATGCCCTCACTTAGCAATGTCGAATCATATGAGGGCTGGTATTTTAGTTTTTCCTGGGCTGAGCGCTTTTCCATTTTATCCTTGTCAGTCTTCAGCTTTCGGTCAGCACCTTTTGGCTTGAAAACTTTAATTTGGCAGCTGGCAGAGTGGATGTGTCGGCCCAATTCACCGCTGCCATCTATTTCGTAAGTGTCAACCTGTATTCGGAAAGGCACACCTTTTTCGCCTCCATGCTTTCGTGCAGTAAACTCAGTGCTAATGCAACGTACCTGAAATAAATTAGCTTTATCAGTGTTGAACAACTGTGCATGCTGGACTGTAACTGCACACTACAGCTACAGCTAGCAATTTTTAATGCCACTTCAAAAGAAAAAAAGTACCTGATAAATTGAATCATTATCCTAAAAAATGGGTTTATTAAAGCTTTAGTATCGTTTTTTATCCTCTATTAATCAATATTATGTTCCAACCACAAACGTTAAGACATGCAACAAAGTGATATCTGACTGTGGTTACTTTAAACTCACCTGCACCCAGACGGATGCTTCTTTGTCCACATCCCACATGAATTCTACCAAGTTAAGGTGGTCTGAATGTTCTTTTGGCTGTATGGCTCCAACCGACATTGGGATATCAATATTGAGCAGTCTGTCACCAGGCCTATTAAACTTCCAACTTTGAAACTGCTCATGTTCTGTATACTGCAATCTTCGGTCATGAAACACCACTCGAATTTGACTTTTAACTATCTTCAGTGTTCCTATTTCTGGTATATCTCTTAGTTTTTTCAGTTTGATTTCATATGATTGTCCTTGATTAAGATATGTTAATGTTTCATCGTACACTTTCGTGGCAGGTGATGTGGACGCACAGAGCATGTACTGCAGTGGTGGCAATCCTTGGTTAGCAGCTAGTAATCCTTCTTGTTTAAAAATTGGCAGATTTAGCACTTCACTCATGTTGTAGGCATTTGCACCCAGCTCTAACCCTAAGCCTGAGAGATTGGCATCAAAGTCTTTCACAAGATCAGACTCCATTCCATCCATTTTTACCCAGGCTACCAGATCCTGTTTGGTTTGATTACTAATATCCTATACCAAAAAATTTAAAGTGTTAGGACTTGATTGATGATAGTGATTATTTCACTGAGCAAATATCACTTTTCAAGATAGGGTACATTATCATGCTAAGCATACTGAATATCAGAGTATTACAATATGTTTCAAAGAAATTAAGTTTTGCTAAGAGTGCTTTCAAAAAGGTTTTAGAATGGAGTGGAAAAGATTAATAACAAGCAACATATATACAGATAGTTTTTATGCAAGGTGATTATTCACTTGTATATCAATGATTTTATGATATCTAAAATAAAAACTTACGTTTCCAAGTGACTCTGTACTCGAAGGTGGATGCGATGTAGATTGCTCCGTGTTGTTTGAAGATGACTGAACCACTTGCTTTGTCAAGTTATATGATTCCTGGTCATTAACTTCTTGCTGAGCAATGGAACCTTGAATCTGGGAGCCGGTTGATAACTGATAAGAAATGGATGAAAGTGAGCTTGTACTGCTGCCTCTACTTGGAGGAGGACTGGTTGGAATTGGCTGTTGGGGGTAAGGACGGATGCTGACAGGTTCCTTATTCCGGTTAAAATGTAAAGATCTCGGCCCTGACACTGGCCCTATTGTTGTAGGTACTTTTCGTTTAAGCGTCTTCTGTTGTGGATCGTCTTCCAAGAAATGAAAATACTGACTAGAATTTTTATCAGGTGTAATAAGATTTCCAACAGCCTGGCGCTTACTTTGTTCACTGTTTGAAGGGGCAACTGTTGGCACAACAAGTAAATATGTTTTGGATGATGTTGCAACACTCTCTGTTTGAGTTTTGGAAGCCAGGGTTGCAGATTGTGTGACAGTGACACAAAAACGATCTACGCAACTATGATTTACGAAGACACAATACCATGTACGACTTACTTTCTGATCAAACACAGTGCAAGAATTATTTTGGTAGTCAGTATGACAATGGATTTTGTAGTAGTAGTATACATAATGATTTAAATTTTTTTTTTTTTCGGCCAACAAAAATATAGTTCTGATACTGATTTTTAACATTTGAAAAACAAAAGTTATTTCAAAGATAAAGCGAGTCCAAAACTTCTTCATTACATATATGTTTTTTCTTATCGATTATATACATGTGTGAAACTGTATATCTATATATATATATATAAGTGTTTGTGGGATTTACTCAGTCTGTCTACGTAAGTGTGTGTCACCAACCGTAAAGGCTTTTTAACGGCGGGGTCCAGAGACGCCAAATTTTCACACAACCGATAACTGGAAAGATTATAACGCTTGCGGATCCAGCATGAAAACTGGCCTTAAAGTTATTGAACTTTTTCCTATTAATGACGTATGTTGGATCGATTTTGACAATAAAAAACTTGTAACACTGCAAGACATTCTTTTTTCCAACTAGAGTATGTAATCGCTTTTTGTTTAACTACAGCAGCAAGCTAGGAAATCAAACAAATAGGAGCCTTACTCCAGCCAGCAAAGAAAAACGAGCAAGCAAGCATTATTGCGTCCTTTCAAATTTCAAATGTCTTGTTTTTGTGACATCACAATTCCAGTCCAACATCACCTAATATGCAACATATAGGTTCGGACTAGGTAGTTGTGAATGTGGGGTGTGTAGGTGAATTCAACTACACAACGATATAGCCTACCTCGAGACAGCGCTTAACAACAACAAAAAGTGTTGGAAATAAACAAGCCAAGGTCATACTTCAAGGTTTATGGTTGGGCTTTAAATTTTCTGAAGCGTCCATTTCGCCAAACAAACAGGCACATTTTGTGGTCTGTTATTAAAGATTGGCGGTTTAGTGGGGACAGTTGACAGCGTACCACCGACATTACTTTAGTACAGCGGATGAACATACAACAAGCTGTATGTGGAGCAGGGCAAACCAAAATAAATACAATAAAACAAATCTTTATAGCAAAAGAAAGGTGCCATCCAGCAAATGGCTGGCAATCAAGTATCATATATAAATCTATTGTTTTTTTAACAGAATAAACGTATATTTTGCTCTTGTTGTGTCTGTGACTACAAGACAAAGAGTTTGAATATACTCAATTCATATGTCATATTCTAAAAACAAGCATTCTTTTACCTTCTAACAAAGATATCAATTAATTAGTTATTAATCACTCAAATCAATGCAACTGCAATACAACAGACTGGATCTATTCCAAGCAAATACACTACAGCCAGAACGCAAACATTCTGATTCCAGATGTTTCAAAAAAAAAACTACAGTATACTCATTCTCAACGCGAAAAACTTCTTTGATAAATACTTGTTTTTCTTTTATGCATCGGCTGACATTAAACTTTCCCTAGTACGTGGGAATTTTTCCTGAAGTGAAAGTTCTTTTTACCTTGGCTTATGAATAGCAGCAATAAATTTGACTACAAAGACCACAATGAAAAGTGCTGTAAAATAAGAATTTGTCAGAGTAGGTTCATTTACAGTTAGGTATATGTCATGTGCTAACTGTACCTGAAAGTGACCTGTGTGGGTACAAAGAGCCAATCACTTGAAGACAGCCCTACATACTCACAGTGCAGCTGCAATCAATTAGTTAAAATTTAACAACTACGTGAAACTTTACAGGCAATAATAGTCTACTGGCTAAATGGCCATGTAAGATAAGGTTCAAATATATAGTTATTTTGTGTCAGCTTTATTGCAGCTCTGGTCTGGATACAGGAGTGGTTGCGTTAGTGAAACAAAATGCTATGTGCAGGGGTGGCTCTTGTATATGTTTGAAGAGGCTGTTCCATTTGTCGAAAGTTTTGGATATGGGGATTCCCCAAGAAATGGTAATTTTGCCAGGTTTACTTTGCTACTATTTCTATTACTATTATTACTATTTCCAAATCAGCGTTTGTTTTCGTCTTTGTGCACTGACATGGATTCGGATTATCAAGCTCTGCTGCTGCACACGGAAGTGCGATGGCTGTCACGAGGTCGTGTCCTAAAGCGAGTTTGTGGTTTGCCGGAGGAGATTGCTATCTTCCTGAAGCAACAGAACTATGTAGGATTAGCCGAGAAGTTTTGGCAAGAAGATTTCAACGCAAAAGTTGCTGACCTTGCCGATATATTTGACTTTCTGAATTCTCTAAATTTATCTATGCAAGGCAATTGTTTTGCAATTGTTTGCAAAGGCAATTGTTTTAAGGTGATTGATCATGCCACCAAAGTTTCTGCTTACCACAAAAAACTCATACTCTGGAAAAGTTATGTCACTAGAGATGAGTACAATATGTTTCCTGAGCTAACGCAATATATTTGTGGCAAGGAAGTTGATATCAAGCAAACTATAACACCGTGTAACACGATTTTTGTTCCCGGGTTCTAATTGATATTTCCTGATCTCTCTCACCTAGAAACTTCCAAAAATCAATATAGTTCATTCCAAACATTGATTTTGTGGTTAGGAGAGTAATTTTTTGAATTTGCTGGTATGTGCAATATTGTGCATGGTTATACTGACTTACCCTATAGGAAATGGATATTTACCAAACTGTCTTTGATCGCTGTAAGTCCTTTCTTAATCGCTTGGCATCGACTAAGAAGTTATATTCTATCAATGTATTTACTAAATATTCTGACGCGTTAGTCGTAGGCTATCGATTGCTTTTCCGCAAAGCAAATTACAGCCAACTTTTGGCTATTTTTCTGTCTGGCAAAGGGTTAATTCTGAGTTTGCATAATAACAGGTAACGAATTAGATTTTTTGTTATTAAAATCAAATCACAAAGCACAGGCATTTGGTACATGGGAATTTGCACATAAATGTATTAACTGTATCCGAATCAATACCATCATTAAATGTTAAATGCAAAACTAAATAAATATTTCAGGCTAAAACAGTTCAAGTATAAAATCAGTTAAAAATGGGATGTTTTGCGGGATTTTCTTTTGTACTCTACATCACTTTCCCGCATCAAGGCCCAGACATAATCGCCCATCATGCTTTCATTATATTGCCCTTGGTATCTCCTTTCAAAATCTTTTATGTCTTGATGGAATCGCTCCCCTTGTTCTTCTGAATAAGCTCCCATATTGTCTTTAAACTCGTCCAAGTGAGCATCAAGCATATGTACTTTCATGGACATTCTGCACCCCATGTTTCCATACGACTTTACCTAATTGGCAACGAGTTCGGCATAGTTATCTTCCTTGTTATTGCCCAAGAACCACATCTGCAAAGCTATCCCAAGCCTTCTTTTCAACATCATTAAGCATTTGGATAAAATCATTCGACTTGAGAATCTTTTTAATTTGTGGGCCAATAAATAAACCAGCTTTTACTTTAGCTTCTGATAGTTCAGGAAACAAGTTCTTGAGAAACTGGAATGCGTCACCACCTTTATCCAATGCTTTCACAAATTGCTTTATAAGCCCAAGTTTTACGTGAAGGGGAGGCATAAGCACTTTGTTTGGGTTAATCAACCGAGTTTGCTTTACGTTTTTCTCTCCAACAACAAATTCGTTTCGTTTTGGCCATATTTG
Source organism: Clavelina lepadiformis (assembly GCF_947623445.1). Taxonomy (NCBI): domain Eukaryota; kingdom Metazoa; phylum Chordata; class Ascidiacea; order Aplousobranchia; family Clavelinidae; genus Clavelina; species Clavelina lepadiformis. Next base: position 8,995,953 of record NC_135243.1, read on the forward strand.
CTTTTTGTAGTGTTCTGTGGTAGCCCTACTATCCCAAAGGCAAAGGTGGCAAGGATACTTGGTGAACCCCCCTTGCATACCCATCAAAAACGCTACCATTTTAAAGTCCCCAATTACTTCCCAGTTATATTGATCGTACTTTAAAACATTCAACAAAGTCTTAATATTCTCATAGTTTTCTTTCAGGTGGACTAAATGAGCAAATATTGCAGAGTATATTAACATTTAAAAGTGATTAACATCCATCTTGGATGCTCTTTAGCCATATCTTTGATATCTTTTCTCAAAAATATTGCGATTTTAGAATTTCAGTGTCTAAACCACAAAAACAAAGTTTATATGAAATAAAGTTGATTTTCGACACTTACTGGTCCTAAGCAATAGGGAAAAATCGATTAGAACCTGGGAACAAAAAAATTTTTTTTTTTGTTACATTGTGTAATTTGACACTTGGAACAACTTGCCCAAAAGTTTGTGCACTACTATGGTGAATCTCTAACACCTAATAGCCAAAATGATTGGAAAATTGATCTATTTGCTGAAAAGGACCTGCCTCAACTTCCCATCCATGTAGCAGAACAGTTTATGGATATGACGACAGAAGCAGCAAATCGTATTTCTTTTGCGTCCTTCAAAGACAAATACCCCAAATATTCTGCAAATATCCACTTTTGGGCTTCCATGCACAAAGTGTATCTCATAGTTTCAAAATTTGTGATTCAAAAACTGATTCCATTTGCAACAACTTGGCTTTGTGAGACTGGATGTAGCGCCATGTGTGCATTGAAAACTAAACAGCGAAACCGGCTCGAAGTTGAAGCCGATATGCGGCTATGCTTAAGTAAAATAAGCCTCGATTTCAAAAACTCACTGACAGCAAGCAAGCACAGTTATCTCATTAGTGTGATATATGAAGTGATTTGATAAACATATTATTTTCAGAAAAAGTTGCTGCTTTTGAAGTGCTGTGTGTTTGCAACGCAATCTTGTGTAACTTTTAAAATCTTACGACAATTTACTTGGGTCGCAAGATTTTACAAATCTGAATTTTTTCAAAAAATGGGTCGCCTTAAAAACGTGTTGGGAACCACTGCTCTAAACTTTATATAGGCTAGGCCTACTCGTGTTCTGGTGTTCAGCCAATGTTTCATTATCCCGTTGCACAGGGTTATGAAGCAAACTAATGTTGTATTTGCTTCCAATATGGCTGGTGGTGACCACAGCCTGACAGTATTAGCTAGGCTATCGGTATACATGACATAATTGACGTCTTTCTAGAAGCACATTGAAAATAATCTTAAAATGCATGCCACTTGCAGAAGTGTTAGCTCCTTGTTTGTATCTTTAGGCTAGTATTAAATGATGCATATATCAACTCCCAGCATGAATTGAGAATTTTTGCAAGCACTTGATTAAGATGAGTTCATTAAACGTGAATCTGTGACATCATAAAGCTGTAATGCAGGTTAACTCTTTAAATTCTTACAATAAACTTTGCATAATGCTGTAATGCTATAATCAAAAACTAAAAGTAAACCTGGCAAATTATTGTTTGAAAATAAACATTTCTTTAATTTACTTGCAAAAGATACATAACTGGAATAAAAAACCAAAAGACATGATTTATTGATTCCTACATAGTTACTTACTTGAGCACTGAGCAATGCTGCAGTCAGTGCGGTGGTCATGTCTTATTAAACGTTTAAAATCGGATCAACACGCATAGAAATCATTGCCCAATCAAAATGCGGGAACATGAGTAAACAAACATTAAATACGTCAATAAAGGCAAGCGCGTATAAGGCTTCTATGGGTAAGTGGCGCTTTAGCTTAATAGCTAACTGCTAATGCATCATAGTTCCTGAGTTTATGTAAATGATAGTCCTACAGCTATAAAATAGTCTACACTGTGATCTAATATACAAAAAATTTATTGTTGACTTCATTTTGATTTAATTTTTTCATTTCTCTCTCGTTCTCTTTTCATATTGACAGAATGACGACATCGACAGAGAATCATGTTAACGTGTAACATTTTATAGTGATATACTGTAGTAAATTGATTCGCACTTACAATTAGAAGCTGGTGCAGACTTTGGATTACACTGCATTGAGTTTTGCAGAAAAAGGGCAGCCGCCAAACAGGAATCATAACGGTTAATCGGCAAGGTTTTCATTAGGTGTTAATCAGACAATGTTACGTTGTTGGCTCATTGCAAACTGACAAAGTTTTATTTGAACTAAATGTTAGGCTTGAAATTCAAAATGTCTAGTAATAGGGCTGCAATAACGGTAGGTTTCTAAATAATAGGTCATTGGCTAGCAATCTTACATATTAGGCTGAGAATTATTAAGAAACTTGAAATATACTATCAATGAGACTTAACTGTTAAATGCACTAAGAATCAGCCAAAATTCGAATTCATCAAACAACTGCACTAATTCGAAGCCTTTTGAACTAAGAATAAGGCATTATTTTTTGCAGTGTGATGGGGATATCCCTCAGAAATTGATAACGTAGGCTGGCAATTTTTTGTAAAGTCACTTCTTTTTGACCTAAAAGTACGATGACGTTATAGTGACATCATATTTTGATAACTTGATGGTGGTTGTACACTTCCATACTAGACTCATACATTTGGGCAGCAGGAAGCCTTAATACAAATTAAATGCACCATGATGGTTATGCACTTCTACATTAAATTATTCTATGTGCTGAACTGCAGAACTAACAAAAGACTGTACGGGTAGGCCTAGGCAATGCAGATTTCTGGTGTCCACATGACATGCTTTTTGTGTCTGCTTTTGAATGTAAATGTTGTAAGTTTGGTTGATGCCGAAATTAGGTATTTTGATGTGTTCACAAAACAACAAACTGGAATTCTCAATCACTTCTGGGAGAGCACTGGGCTTTGTCCACCACTACCTCATAGTAATGCTGCAAAGTATTTTCTCTCAGATGACATAAAGCAAAACTTTCTACTTATAGCTTCAGTGCCACACAATGGAATAAAACAAATTCGTATGCATTGGCTTCTAGAGCTAATCAATAAGAAAGGTGTGGATTATGATTTTTCCAACCTTGACAAGCTTCTTCAACTCCTAGAGGCTAACCAGTTAAAACCTGGATTTGAATTAATGGGAAACCCTTCTGGTTATTTCAAAAATTTTGATAACATGAATGAAATAGTTGAATTCAAGAAACTGGTTGAAGCATTAGCAAAAAGGTATATTAATATGTTTGGGGAATATTATGTCTCAACTTGGAACTTTGAGACTTGGAATGAACCAGATAATCATGATTTTGACTCATTGAAAATAAGCACAGAAGGATTTTTAAAGTATTATGATGCTTGTTCAGAGGGTCTTAGAGAATCCAGCAAAGCATTGATTTTCGGTGGACCTGGTGGATCCTGCCGGGTAAAAAAGCGTGATAAAATTTGTTGGGCTCTTTTTCATCATTGTTTAAATGGAACTAATTATATAACTGGTGCGAAGGGTAGCCGCATTGATTATATTGCCATTCACGAAAAAGGTAGAGGTCAATCACAGACTATCATCAATGACGAGTTAGAGACGTTGTCCCAAATTGAGAATGATGTGAAGCTGTTGATGTCAACTCCATTGTACAATGATGAAGCTGATCCTCTAGTGGGTTGGAGCCATCCACAATGGTGGCGGAGTGATGTAACTTATGCTGCAATCATTGTAAAGATAATTTCTCAACATCAGCATCAAATCATAGCAAATAAATCTCGTAGTTACATGCAGTATAGCTTGCTCAGTAATGACAATGCATTTTTGAATTATTATCCTCACTTTTTCACACAGCGAACATTAAATGCACGATTTCAGATGAACTTGACGAATCCAAAATATGTGCATTTTGTAAGAAAACCGGTACTGACAGTAATGGGCTTGTTATCCAAACTGGGTCATGTCCACCTAAACATGAGTGATCCAGGCGATACAATAGGAGGAATTTCCTCTTTCTGTTCTCCACCAGCTTGTCTCTCTCTTGAAATGTCAACGATTCTATACAACAGCGTTGATACTCAGCCCACCACAGGAAAAAGCATTGTCCAACTTAGATATCATGATATACTAAATGCCAGCATAGTACAAGATATCAATGGCAGAAGAGCTGTTTTGAATAATGTTCTAGGTGTCACATGCAGCATGGACAATATGTACACGAATCCCTATTGGCATTGGTGGAACTCGGGATCACCTTCTTTTCCAACAACAGAGTTGTTCAAACTTTTGCATAAAAATGAAGGTCCAGTTTGCACAGATCCTACAGAACCATATTTCAATGAAGATGGGCTGCTTATAACTAACCTTACACTGCCTTTACCTGGTGTTGCTTTGCACCACATATGCTGGAAACCTGATAGGAATTTGTTTGAACCAACAAAACTGCAAGTGCATAATATTACGTCTGGACAAGTGTTGATTACCTGGCAAGATTCTTACATTAGAAGTAAGTGTATTAAGACTTATGTTGTGGAATTTGCAGGAGCATCCCATCCAGACAATTTTGTCACAATCAACAATTATAAAGTTATTTTCAATTCTTTTGTATTTATAAACGAAATTGAAGGAGTGCATGGCCAGTACCGGGTAAGGGCACAAGATTTCTGGGATAGATATGGTGTAGTATCGAATACTTTTACATACGGAATATGACTGCAGTCATGCTGTGAAGCATTTAACTCTTGTGCAATAACTTTCATGAAATATGAATTCATCGGTTTAGAAATTTTCTATTGCTGTTCAATTCTCTTATCTTTAGTTCAAACAAATGCAGTGCTTCTTAAGGTGTTGTTCAAGGTGGTCTAATTGTAAAAATGAAAAATAATCACAACCTGCATAGGTTTATTTGAACACCATCGCAAATGTGGCATGATGCATCCTTGAGTGTAACTGTTGACCTTTGTGTTGTTTTGATTTAATATGATTTCATATTCAACATACATTTCGTTGCATGGTGTCGTTCTTCATCACTGTATATCTTTTTTATAAAGTTGCATCATGTTAGCATTATTATTGTTTTGGCATTATTATTGGCATTTTTTAGCATTGTTATTGTTTCATTATTATTATTATTCTCATTTATTAAATATTAATCAAATTACTAGCAGTGAAAAACTAGTGTTGGTCTAGTAATTTTTGCAAATTTCAGTTCTCCAAGGCGTTTCTGAAGAGCATCAGTTAATCTTTGCGTCCAACAGCAAAGCGCAAACAAACAACAAATGAAAATTTTAAACTGAACTATAAAACGCTCTGGCGCGATCTAGTGCCCAGAAACGTGAAAACCTGGAAATGTCACTTTGTAGAGTGTAGACTTTCAGTATGCAATACATAAAAATCCATGTATGAACTTGAGCGTTTGAAATTAAATTAGCTATTTACCAAAGTAAGCGGTAAGCTGCTATGCCATGTGTTTCACGATTTCAGAAAAGTTAAACACGTTTCATTGACTTTATCTTGCGATAAATACAGTCGACTCCGCTTAATTCGGACACTTTGGTTCCGCTCACTTTTGGCCGAATTAAGCGGAGAAACGGCTTTGTCCGAATTAAGCGGAAAATCAATTGTTCGTTTCATGGCCATGCATAAAGGCAAAAGATGCATTTAAAATACTGTACTGTTGCGTAATAAATGAATTGCAGCTGCGCTATACTGCAGTAACTGGCACTGATCGCATAAAACGTCTTCGTTTACTTTAGTGAGCAATTTCACTTTTTGTGCTAAACTTTTCTGTACAATTTTGTCCTACAAGATGGACGCAATTGTACCGAAGTAAAAGCGACTATGAAGCTGGCACGGCCTTATATGAGTTCATTGTCGATTGTTACTGCATCGATCGTCATTGTTTCACCATAATCACTCATAATGCAATTGAATCTTGTCTTAAAACGAACGAAGTACTGTTTATTGTATCATAATTCATAACCTAACGATGGAATTGCGAACCTGTGTCCGAATTAACAGGAGTTTTTTACGTTCAATTTTTACTTTTGTTCCGTTCCCGAGCATTTTGGCCGAATAAAGCGGTTGTCCGGGTTATCCGGTGTCCGAATTAAGCGGAATCGACTGTATAAAGAAAGGTGTGTTGCCCAGCATATCTCAAATCTGCCAGCGAACAAGTTGAGCTTGGTGCTACGCAAGCGTTTGTACACGTGCAAGCAACAGCGAATCGAACAGGCGAAACGAACCTTGGGACGAGTTAATTACAAGGAGTTGGCGGATGCAAAAGTTAGTCGGTGTTGCTGCGGACAACCTTAAAAAGAAAAATAACGAATTACCCAAAGCCAAATACAAATGATAGAAAGCTAAATTACGCAATCAATTGTTTCGATAAACAATGCTGTATTGAAGTTTTGGCAGACGTTAGAATTCCGAAGTTTGTAGAGAACTGCCTGCTTTCTCAAAATACTTTTTTTCGGATGACAGTATATTCTGACTAAATTCGATCTTTCTGCCTTACATTGCACTACACGAATTCCTACGTAGTTGCGAAAAATAGAATGAACAACGAATTTATTGGTATCGATGTTTGGTATAATCGACGGGGCCGAAAGGCGCCTGCAAAAATACAAGTCTTTTTAAATTATTATTTTTAGCTATTAAATATGTTGACATCGTAGCGCCTGCTTCTCAAGCTGTTTGTGAAACAAATGTTGCACCATGGTTGACCTGATATTGTCAATGTATCTACAATCATAATTTTGTGGTGGTCGCCAGCCTTTTTAGTCGTTGTTTTTGTTTTACGTCTTTATGGAATGTAATCAGTGGTGGGATACTGGGATTCAAGTATTTTAACATCCGGTTCTCTCACTAGCAGCTTGTCATATTGAACCGGGGCCGATATACACATAGGCCTATACTTACGCTTGCTAACAACCGGTTCGCGGAGGTCATTAAAATTCCTTGAACCGGCTGAATCCCACCACTGAATGTAATTTACACTAAGTGGCGAAAATTTCAGTTGAATCTATTTCAGTATTATTCGTTATTTTAAACGCAGTTAGATTTTGATTAACGTTTTAAAGGAAACCCCATAACTATGACTGCGCGTGGTTGCAACGTTTTGTTAAATCATTTGTCGATAACGTACTAAGTTAGCATTATGTCATAGTAACCAGTAACCACTATATAGTGTTGATATTCTGTATAAATTAACATGTATTGTCAACTTTTTAAGGTTAAAAAGTGTCATCGTTTTTTTAAATATTTCTTGAAGTTTCCTTGTGAAGAAATTGAGCTCTTAACGTAGTAATATAGCTTGCGCAATCTCCTAGGCAAGTTTATGACATCATCAACAACACCAAAAAACTCGCCCCTCCAGATATATTATCTGGCTACGCCCCTGAGCTCATGTGAAGTTCCACGTCAAAGTAGCAATAAAAAATGTGATCAACTGTTTATCAAGGCAGTACTTTATACTACAGTGCTACTACCACCAAAAATGAGACTCAATTTACTATTATAATAGTTAGGCCTATAGTAGATAATAATTAATTATTACCAACATCAAATGATATTTCTTCAATCTACATAATATTAACAAACTTTAAACTTAAAATACGTAGATTAATTTAAAATTATTATTATCTATTTGATTTCATATACACAAAAGCGGAAAATGTTTGTAGGATGTTTTCAACTTTCGTATCAACAACCATTTGAAAAATATCCTCGCAACAAAGTATCCCCGTTACAAGGACCTATGAAATGCAAAGTAGACCAAATTATAAAAACTAAATGTTGGTAGTAGCCGGTATACAAGATGCAATTTCGACGGCAGTCGAAATGTATTGAATGCCGCACGTTTAATCGCGCTAAAGCAAACACGTTTATTGTGTATTTATTTTCTATTACAGCATGCAATAAAAGGTCTTGTGACTGGATGTGTCCGATGTACATGAACACAATGTGCCGCGTTGCGATCAGTGTACTGCCAGTCAGCCACCACTAATAGTTTGTTTGTTCGAGCAAAACAACTATATTTCATACCAAATTACAAGCTCTGTATCAGGGTAAAAATTTAAAGGACGTAAAAAATGCATAATCATGCAATGCAAATTTTGGCACGATATTTATGAAATTAAACGTAATTGCACAGTAAGTTGTGTATAAAAATAAGGAACAGATTTGTCTGAAGACACATTGTTATAAATGTGCAATAAAAGTGTGCATTGAATAGGAAATATAGACTATTAAACATTCGGGAAAAATCATATACGTTGTAAAAAACGTATATTTCGAGGTACAAAAAACTTGTAAATATACAAGTCAACTGAACATTATAGTGCAAAAAGAACAAAACTATACTACAGTGCAAACTAGGAGTAACGAAACTAAAATAGCAACACTACATTTTAAAAGTACAAAATTACACCATTTAAAATTACAGTGATAAAAATATTCAATTTACAGTTTTACAGAAATTAAATTGGCACCAAAGAGGAATGCAAACTTGTTCCTTCAAATCTTTACAGATTCATGTACAAGACACCTTTTAAAAAATTCTATACACAATGCAACTTAAGTTCCAAGTTTTGTTATAATGAAAAGTTATATAATAAAAATGCTTGTATATTAGACGAAAAAAATCATCGCCTTTGTCAAATTTCACACGAAGAATCAGAACTGCTTAAAACATTTTCCAAATCTCTTCTGTTGTATTGAGGTGGCTTGGAACGACCTGAAGATATAGGCTCACGTCTCATTCTGCAAAGGAAAAAAAACAGGTTTTAAACTATTTGACACTTACGCACAGCACAGATTTCAAGCAGCCATTAAAATTTTCTTTTCAAAATTAAGAACCCTAGATCTTTACGACTAGCTTAAGGCAGGGGTGAGCAACCTTCTTAAACAGGTGCTCAGTGAGGGTAGAATATTGTTAAATGGATTAAGCCATAAGATTTTATGGCAATATAATTGTTTCAATTTTAATCTTTCATTCGGACATCATGTCTGGCCTCGTAGAACATACTGTAATATTAGTTATTATATTTATAACATATTATCAGTGACCTCTAAAATTAATTTATTAGGAAATATACAATTCTTGTCAGGTTTTTGTAATTTATACCTTGTGTGCATTTGAGTGATTTGCAGGTTAAGCTTCTCTAATTCTTCGTCTTTCTCTTCAATAACCCGAATATATTTCCTAACTTGGTTCTGGGCATTGTCAAGCTGGAATACAAAATTGCGAGAGAAAATTGAGAAAATGAAACACTGTTTCCTTGTTACGCTCTAAACTACCAAGACAAATCGTTTTCCGAAGTGATAACAAAAATAAAATAGCCATAGAATAGTCATAAATTTTGGTATGGCATAGCAACTCAGTTGGAAACATTTTGCACATATAGTAGATTTCAGTTGAGTACCGGTAGTGGTTTTACCTCATCTTCTGTGGTTGTCTGCTGCTTTTTTAACTCTTCCACTCGTGTTCGCAGGGTCCTCACTTCTGTTTCATGTTGTTCTCCTCGTCTTCGGCTGTGATTCAACTCCTCTTGTTTGTCATCCAAGAGCTTCTGCTCACGACTTGACTGATGCCGCAGGTTGTTCAATTCCTACCACCGTCAAGAGACAAAAAATAATGAAATTACGTCTTGGTCAAAAATGTATAGCGTTGAACCAAAGCAGTGTAAGTTAAGTTATTTCAATGAGGTTACTGAGTAGTGTTGAAACAAATTTTCAATTTATTACATAACTGCATTTTGAATATTTAATTTACAACAACATTACTTTCGTTGAATAAATCTTCACAGTCGAAATTAACTATTGTTTCACTTTATTATCAATGTTTATTACTGTGCACAAATAACCTCGCTTAAATCTTGGATCTCTGCATGAGCTAAGCGCAGTTCATTATCACGATCTTCCATCGTGGCTTTCATTTTCCTGTCCAAAGATGACTTTAATTCATCTGCAATAGACTTTAAGCGCTTGCTGTCCCTTTCTAATTGCAATTTCTCCGTCTCCAATCTTTCTCTCTTGCCCCATTCACTGGTGTTTTCTTCTTGAAGTCTTTCAATCTAGAAGGAGAATTGTATATCGTACAAATACATAAATGAGCAGCAGCAGTATATATGTGAAAGTCAACAGTTAATGAAAAAGCTATTGCAACATTTTGTACATCTTACCTCTTCCCGAAGATCATGGATCTTCTTCTCCATAAAGGATCTGTTTTCCAGCTCTTCCTCCAGATTCTGGTTGAGCCGTACAACTTCTGAACGATGTGACTCTTGAATGCGAGTCATCTGAAAACAAGAAAACAGAGTTAATTTAGAAATCACATGAAATACTAAAACGGAAATGCTGACAGAAGTTTAGCACTCACTTGCTTCAAAACTTCTTGCTTTGCTTCTTTTATTTCATTGTATTTATGTTTAACAGATGACAGTTCCTCCTCAAGTTGTTCAATCGATTTGTTTAACGTCAATTTTGAACTATAAGACACATACTTACCATATCAAGTCATTCATTTATCATATACAAAGGAGTCAGTTTTTGCGGAAACAACACAATACGGTCACCATGTGATGCAATTGGTGATCCATGTGATTTTTGTAATATTTCTGATGTGGCGACAGTAGTTATAACTTGCTTTTGCAAAAGGAACTAAGTAGTGTGCAAAACATATTTGTAATAGCAAATGCATTGAAAAACATGATGCTGAACAAGAGCAGTGATACTGCACTTAACAGCAATATATTCTTCACAAAAATCAACGCATTAAAACACTGTTGAAAAGCATACTTGCGCTCTGCCTGAATAGTTTTAGCTGACTCATCTACACGAAGTTGTAAACCGACAATTTTCTGTGAAAGGTGATCTTCGTCTATTTTAGTGGCTGAAGAACTGCTCACAGAATTGCCTTTGCCTAAAAACATGGTTATATATGAATATAATTACAATATAAACAATTTTACATGTTCAGTATTTATGCTAAATTAAGTAAACATTAAAAACAATGATATATACGAAATCACTGATTCACATTACAGAACAGAGTAAAGATGCTAATACAAAAGCTTTAACATACCTTGTTTACGCTGATTCCCTACTTGATATGATTTGTTTGTACTTGAGATATCTAAACCCTAAACACAAGCATACAGCATGAATAACATACGCCTAAACTCAATTGAAATTTTGATTCCACGCCTATAAACTTTGTTTCATACAATGATTCCTCAGAGCTCAAACAACTTGAAATTCAAACAATTTTCTCAAGAAGATTTAGCAATTATTTTTTTAGATCCCAAATGTAATCAACAAGTAAACAAATATTGCAAATACAACAAGTGTGCAGGTGCAGTACTGCCATTATACTCCATGCTGGGTATAAATTAAGGAAATTACCAGTACCCATATTGTTCTTGCTTAAAAATTATATTTTTCAAAATTTAGATATTTTAGGAACAGATTAATCCACTTAATGTTGATACTCTTGGGAAACATTGTTGAAATTCATCAATGTCAAAAGCGTTATATCCAAAACAAGTTCCAGGAAAAAATCAAATTTGGCTGCATAGGTTTGACTACACATACTTGGGGTGCACTGCATTTATTTGTGGGTAAACTCATTATCCTTGTTTTAAATTCATATAACTAAAATGTGGTTAACTTAACACAAGGAAAAAATGAGAATTCGTACACGAGAAGTTTCATCTGCAAGTGAGGAACTTTCTTCCGATGCAGACCCATCTTTGAATGGGGTATCACCTCTTAAACCTCTATTTTCTTCAACCAACAACGATCGTTGTTGCCGCAATACTACCAGTTCTTTTTTTGCTTCCTCTAATTCAGTTTTAACAATCTTCGCCTGCAAAAGAATTATCACCAATACAGTATATTTGATTAGTTTATGATAATAAAGAATGTACATGATCTGCCACTGTCGAGCAGCATGGTACTGTAATTATATTTTTGCTGGTTTCATGAATTCTTAACATTGATTATAAAGTTGCAAGTTGAAATAATTGACTTCAAGAAAACTTTTTCAAGTAATATATCAAATCACCTCTTCCCGAGCCCTGTTTCTTTCTGCCCTAACTTTGGTCCATTTTTCTCTCCAATTAGCGGTACAATCAGACCACCATCTAAGAGTCTTCTCCATCTGCTCAGCACGGACACGAAGATTCATCAACTCACTTAAAAAATCATGTATGAAATCAATTAAAATGAAATACCGGTACTGTAATAATTCATCTTTAATTTATGTTTTCATATTTAAATATAAAACAAATCTTATAAAACCATCATGCAAACAACTATATAGAAAAGTTATGACATATGCTTTATGTATGTAATAATTTTTATGTCGCTCTTTCTAATTTAGTCTGCTAAAGCAACGGTTTTCATCTATTTGTCGTAAATAATGATCAGGTATACACTCCATACATACTTCGATATCACTTAAATTTTACAATTACCTATTAACATTCCAAAACGTTAATTACAACCACTGTTTACAAGTTTCAGTAGCACATACCTAATTTCAGCGTCACTTATATCTTGCCCAGCAAGTGGTCTTGTATTAGGTAGTGTTGATGATCTCTGATGACTTGATCTTCTCTGTTGTCTCAATTGAAGTGGATGTGGGTATTCAGGAACATCAACACTATATTCTTCATCACCTAGCTGGATGTAGCTACCGAACGAAGGAGCCTTCAAAGTATTTTCCAATGATCTTTCACGACTCTTGCTGCGACGTTGGTGTTCGTTTTTCCCCAACCTTCCTCGTTTCATGGGACGATTGCTCTCATAAAACATTTTGTTTGGTTCCTGGTCAATCATGATTTCAGATTCGCTATCAGCACTACTAAATTGATTGACAATGTTAGCATTAATTAGATCTCCCCGACTTGGTGTCTTTGACCGCCTTGTTCTTGGTTTAGGTCTATAGTCTCTTTCCCTTGCATCAGCTCTTGAGTGTGGTTGGTTTGATGAGCTTGCATGGTGACTGTTTGGTAAACTTGCATGTCTGGAGCCATTTATTATTTCTCCAGACATACTGCAATAATTTCTAACCTTAAATTTTACTAGAAATGAACATCATCTAGAGTCTAGACACACATACACACAGTAAGTTGTAAAAGCACGATCACAGAGCAATCAAGAACCATGTAACCAGAAAAAAAAACATGACAATATAATTGTGTTACTGTGTTAGTTTTAAATGTATCAAGCTACCAGCAGAATACACAAAAATTGACCTTGTATATATATATATATATATATAATAAATTAGCTTGTAAACAAACCACACATTTCAATATGTTTTTGAAAGTGGCTATCAACAAAACATTTTCATGTTATTATGGTATCAGAAATTTGTACATGACCTATAATTTGAAGCAATCCGAGCGAAGAATTCATCGACACTTTTAAGATGAAGATATATAAACTGGCCATATTCATAAAAGTACCAGAATATCCATTTGAGACGTTTAGACACATGCAAAAAGATATATATATATTATTCATCAGAAATTTTAACCAGTGATTTTGGCATACAACAGCAAAAAATTAACATGAGCATGTTCCAAGTTGGCAATGTCATTATATTGAACAACAGCAGATCATTCATCTACAAAATGTTCAATGATAATAATCAATAACAGATTTTCCACAAATTATGAGACATTAAATTTTGGCATCATGTGCGACAATTCTACGAAAAAACGTTTATATTACACAGGCCATGTGTTCAGAAATTACAAAATATTTGCTGACAAAAACAAATTTTACTGAATAACTTGGAAAAAGTACATGGACTTGGATGAACTTAAACAAGCTTAACTGCAAACAAATAAACATATTCTTTCGCGAAGATAAAAATTAAGCAGAACTATCAGTCAAAAACAGTAAAAGATTAACAATGGAGGTTTATACAAATATGAGAAAACATTGCACATAACGTGTTTGAATACATATCATACATGTGAAAATTTCCATTATCACAAGTCAAGATGCATGTCAATCTGATCAACAGAACATAAATTCTACTATATCTTCCTTCTACGTAGTCTATGTGATATAGAAAGCGTTGCTTATTGATGCTCAAACTCCAAGACCATGCGAAAAAACACATATGGAAAATATTCTTGCATTCCTAAAGAAAGACCAGGCATAGAATCTTCTTCAGTAACAGTTAAGCCGGTGCTATCCAAGTTACAATAAAGTGTGTTAAGGGTATCACGAAGTCGTTTCTGTTGTTTTTTCTGAGGCTGCAGGACTGCGGCTTGGAAGTTAACTGGAAGTCCATACCTAAGAACGGACTCGACAAAAACCAAAAGAGCCTTTATGTGGACCCATGCAATGAATACCTCACTGAAGCTAACCTTTAGCCAACGTAACAATGGGCCGAGAATTCGCTTCTTTTCAGACATGAGCTTATTGATCTGGTCTTTATCACTATGCACATCCTGTTCCTTGTACTCGAAATCACGAACAAAATACTTGTTACGATTGCAATTGTACTTGAATTCTTCTAACACTTTCTTGAAAATTGTGACACCCCATAAGCCATACTCTTCATCTTGGTAAATTAGTCGAGCTGATTTTGGTACAACAAACTCTGTAAGGGTCTCGTACTTCTTTTCCCATTCATCTGCAAGATGGAGAGGAACTGCAACAAGTAGGGTCTGCAAATACTCAGAATCAAGGACAAAATCTTCCCTTTTCACAACTTGGCCTAAGTTTCGCATCAAAAGACTTCCAGTAGCTTTTCGCTCCATATTTTGCAAGTTAGTTTTTATGTTGTTGTATGACTGTGATTTTGTTCGCAAATCACCATCAACCTGAGTGAGACTTTTGGAAATGATGTCGCATAAGTTGCCCAGAGATTGTTTAACAGGATACTTTGCTAAATTCCACTGGAAATGGTGCAAGTAATTTGTTAGCGTCATATCACCAGCTTTTAACAGAGAAGAAAGCCTATCACGCTGATCTTCAAGTACATCACCCATGTAATTAGCAACTTTCTTGCACACAGTTTCGGCAAATGTATCAATCTTTCCGAGATCATTTGAAAGTCCAATTAATGAATCCAAAGTTCCGACTTTTAATTCAGGAATATGAAATTTATAATTATGAGAAAGGACATTATTCCCTCCTTGTCCAGATGTTGCCTTGTTTAGTCGATCCCATGCTTGTTGAGCTGTTTTTTCGCCTGGAACACTGATTATCCAGTACTCAGACATACCGTAATGCAAATACTAGTATTTTGCTTAATCTAAATATAGAATTTTTAAATCCCAAGGCTATATTAATCACTAACAATTTTTCAACTAGAAACAGCGATATTATGAATGTAACTTTAGAAGGGCTAAGCTGCATTTTACATTCCAAGTGGTTGCAGTAAGCGCCATTAACGCAAACTGACATGCTTTGAACTTATATTTAGAAGAAAGATTTAGGTTTAGTTTACCTTATGATGTAACAACATATAAGCTAAGTTAACAAGGAACTTAACACAGAGCAAATAAATAATGTAAAAGCCGAAGTTAGTCTTTCCATAGAAAATTTTTAAAACTAACATAATGGCCTATAAGTTAACAAGAAACGATAATGAGCAACCTCAAAACTACGAGCTTTTAACAGCAGCATGCAGTCTAAAGAAAGTGAGAAATATGGAGGATAAAAAGTGGAACAAAATTATTGATGCCATTTATGTGCAGGCCATCTGAACTGGAAAGTGCGACAGCTTTTCACAAAAAATCGTGTGTGCAAAGAACAGTGGCAAAGTATGACAGTTTTCATCAAACTGTGCAACTAGTGTGCTTCGCAGCCAGTGTGCTTCGCGGGGTTTGTGGTAGTCCAGGTGCGGCCTTTTATAATAGAAAACCGAGAAAAAAGAAGTGTTTATTAGAGATATCAATCTTCTCCCGGTATGCAATGCCGTTTCGACCAAAAAATCTCAGGTTTGCTCTTGCCATGCTTCCTGCGTCCTCCTCCAGTCTGGTCGTTAACCATTACGCCACCGCATTGCGTTTTTCTCACCCAACGCCGGTGAAATAGTCACTTCTAATTACTAATTACTTGTAATTAGGCTACAGCAAAGCTCGTACCTCGTGCATGATATATGGACTAGGTTTACAAAACGCTAATTTTATCTTTAAATATTTGATAAATTTTAAGAATTTTAACGTTGTATAACGAACTTTTCTTGGTAACGATTCGTTAGTTTCAAGCATAGAATATCACTTTTTGTCAAATTCGTTACAGAAATGAACCAACCCTGCGCCTGCTTGTTCTTTATAGCCGCAGACTTGCTTGTCAATACCAAACAACCGTATGCTATAGATCATACAACTCAAATCAACAAGATCAAATACTAGTAAACTTAGCCCAAGAGAAACAATAGATGTTGAAAGCTAAATAATAGAAACTGATTGAGTTTTTCTAAATACTGCAGTATTATTATAGCGTTCGCTATGCAACAATTAAAACAAATTGAAATATTTTCCATTACATTTTACCTAATTTTTCAATTTAGTGAACTATTTTCATACTGTAGCCAACTTAGTCACATGAAAATAAATAGAAATCTGACAAGTTTTGGTAAAAAAGAGAATATTTTAAGATATCTATTTATGTTTCAAATTGACAATCAGTTTCTAAGCTGGTTTCTGTTCAGTTTATCATAGATCCGTTTTTATTGCATGCCAGAATTGTATTGAAATCTTTCTTCTTGGATTGAAGAAAGTCTTTACACTATTTGATTCTATCGGGATTGAGTTAACTAGCTTGTTCGTGGTAACTTGATAAGGTTGGAGCGATAACGTCTACAAAGTGATTGAATAAGTAATCCAGTAAACGTTAATTTCAATAATTTTATTCGATTTTCAATCAGCTTTTTTAGGTTATTGTGACGAATAAGATGAATAATTACGTCAAAACCCGGGATTATTCGATAAAATTAATCAATTTTTCTAAGATTTTGGTGTGTTTTGATGAATAAATCGATTAATTTTCATTCACCTTCTAGAGCAGCGGTTCCCAAACTGGATTCCGCGGATCAATTGGGGTCCGTAAAGAAGTTTCAGAGGGTCCGCAATGAGAATTAGTCTTTAAAGCTTTAAAGCAGTTTCAGAGGGAGGATATAGTACACGACAGAAAACCAAACCAAACATTGATGAGTTAATTGCAGCAAAACAAGTGCACCCATCCCATTAAACGCTTATCGTATTTGATAGTTTTTGCTTTTTCTTTCATTTGTGTGGTTTTTACAATTTTCCTATACCATTCTTTGATTTTTATATAGGGCCACGAAATATCAAAATAATTTCAAAGTAGGCCTATCCATTCTGTGATTTTTATAGGGCCACGAAATATCAAAATAATTGCAAATGGTTCATTCTTTGATTTTTACAGGGCCACGAAATATCAAAATAATTGCAAAGGGTTCGCCAGGCAAAATTTTTAGAAAAGTTTAGGAACCGCTATTCTAAAGCTTAGGTGATTACTTCTAGGACGTCAAAATCCAATAACTAATCGGACAAGTGGTATATTTAACTCCAAAACAACACCTAAAATTGCTACATTATCTTCGTAATAAAATGAAATGTATTAACTGTACTTTAACTACGACAGGTTATACATATATCACGCCTAGAGAACTCTGTGTAGCAATTTAAAATTATTGTAGAATGTAGGTAAAGATCTGTCAACCGAAACCTGCCTAATAGTTTTGCAATTACAATTCATATTTTTGCCGTGCACGTTGTTTTACATTTACATTATTATGAAGCGTCAATGACATTGTTTGCTACAATATATGATGCTTGATTGACAGTGCAGTCTGTTGGAATGTTGGAAAGCAAATATTTATTGTTGGCCATATAGTTACGATTAAATTCAAATCTACCTGGGATAAAAGTTAATCGTTACATATGGCTGGGAAATGGATTACAAATTGATTTAACAGCAAACTTATTACAAATAAATCGATTATTTTTCGCTTCGGTACCCTGCAAAACAAATATACAATCGTTTACCATGCCTTTGATGCCAAAACAACCAAATAATCAACCGAGTATTAAATTCGTATTCTAAATTTATTCGAATCAAATTCAGTTAGCAATAAAACGCTTACGATTGACAATTGCAATCTATTACGAATAAGGATTACGATTACGCATACATTTTTATTACCCGGTTTGAATTATTCTTGCGCTGGAATAAGGAAAAACCCCTCCCCGAATAAATGTGTTCCATGGTATCGATGTTTTGTTTGAATTGTCAAAAAATTAACTTTTTTGCTTATACTGACTGTCGGAAAACGTATAGGCTATTACCTACAAATGATATCTGATCTCAACTAAATTTTGACGTTTGCAAACTAACAGTTAACTCGGTAGTTTGATATTATGACAAACTGTTTCAAATCATACAACAACTACGTCAAAGGTACATACAAGAAAAGTCACCAGCTATGTGCTACATATCATTGTATTTATCAAGCTGTAATAAACATTTTATTTGAAAGAGCTTAAAGTAAAAGTAAAGAATTAAAAGCAATTTTGTGATATTGTGAAATGCAGATAATTGGTTACATCCACATAGAAAGACGCATTTTCTGAGTGTAATGTATCTCAAAAATAGTTCAAAATCAAAACAATATCACTTGTAAGTTCTAAACCGTTTAGCAAACTCCGAAAAAAAAATATTTTTATGATTGCAGTGTTGAAACATCATAAACGATATCACAGAATTGTTGTAAATGTAAGCATACTGAAAAAACACAACCATAGGACACCGCATCAGAATAACAGCAAGTTTTAGACGCATTTGGTGAAGGTTAAAAACTGTGTCTGGTGTGCTGTCGATAAACATATTGAGCCCAAGTGGTGTGTAAAAGTGGCCTAAAACATAGCAATAACTCAATACAAATTTGCACCGGTTCATGGTTTAATAGTTTGATAATTATGATTTAACACGAGTTCAAGAGTTCGCCCCACGTAGGAATTGGACAAGATTCATCACGAACATGGTTATAAAGGTCTCTAACAAACTCTTCTCCTTCTTGCCAAGAATTAAGAAAAAACTGCTCAAAACAGCGGTGTCCCGTATCCAAGTCCTACAATCACCACACATAAAGCGGTTTAAATTAACAACAAGAAAGTGAACAAACAGAAAATAATTTAACGTTAAAATTAAACAAAATTGCAATAAAAAAATTTTAATTAAGTTTTATTATAAAATCTACAAATAAAACCTATGCCCACATCAGATTAAGTTTATAGAAATAACTTATTTCAAACATCCCACACCTTGATTTTGCTTTTGCAACCTTGATAATTATCCAGGAATATAACCATAATTTCAATGTCTTCACTCACGTACTTATCTCGTACTCTTTTCAAATCACCAGGGCCATTTGCACACCTTGCAGTTAAATGTAGTTATGTTATGGCCAAATTTAAACTTGAAAAATGCGTTTTGAGATGATATTACTAAACGTTCCTTGGTACATTAAGGCTCTTTGTACGGCCTTACGCTTACCGCTAATTTATTAACTATAGTTAATATAATATATAATGTATACTTATTCGACAATGAAATCCGCAAGTTTCTCGAGAAAAGCTTTAAAAAATTTAAACTTTTCCATAACTTGCTTCACGAATTAATGCCATATTTTAGAAGTGTGTTAGTGTGTAAACCACAGATATCATAACACTATTATACCAATTTGTTACCTAACTTACTTCTCATAAATTCAAGGCTTACAAGTTTTCTAACGGTGTGTTAAACTTTATTGAAGCTGTTAGTCATGTAATAGTTATAGTTAACCAGCAGGTTACAAAATGTTCAATATAAAACCTCTGAGCGTTTTGTTGGTATCTCATGGCCAGATTTAGTAATTAAAATAGGATCGCTATTCAAAAAATTAAAACCAATAAACCACATTGTACAGTAATTTCATCACAAAATAGAACTTGTTATTGATGTAATGATTTGCAACCATCAAGCTCATACTTGAAGCTGTTATAAAAACTAAAGTATTAATTGTATTTATTCTTACCCGTCAGTGATTAACATCAGCAGCTTTTTTACGTCTGAACTTCCATGTCGGGCTCCACGACTTGTGTCTTTAAACGTCAACAAGGCTTTGTTCATTGCATCAACCATGTTAGTTCCTCCGGAAGCTCGGATCCTATTTTGACAATGCTTTGAGTGGAATATTTTTGTTTTACGTTCATAAGCTTATACATTATTTTTAAGCCAGTACTCCTCTCTCTTAAGGATACGTGGTTACAGGTCTATTATGAAAAAAGTTCAATCATGTTTTGACTTGCAAATTTTCATGGTGTTGATTTAACAAAGATAAAGGTTATTTTCTTCTTATCCGGATTAAAACCTGCTTATTGAAGATTTATTTCAAGTGGGTGAGAAGCGAAGTGAGGCCATTTTTCATGCCCGTCTTTAGGTATGCTTTGCAAAGATCTGTATCTGTATATCTGTATCTTTGCAAAGCATACCTAAAGACGGGCATGAAAAATGGCCTCACTTCGCTTCTCACCCACTTGAATGTGATTTCAGTGAACATCGAACAGACAGCTTATAGGACATCGACCCGCCACTCTACTGCTCCGTGAGGTGCGGGTACATAGCCGACAAAAGGTTACAACAACGTCAAATATTCTTTATGACTTTGTCATAAATGCGTTCAACTGTTATATTCACTTGATATGTTTGGTTTTCAGCTTCTACTAAATTTAAACTGGTATATCGGCTTTCTTACGTATATTGATGAAGGCCTATGTACTTACCGTAGATTTTGAATTTCGCTTTCAAGATTTATTTGCCCTCTTCCCGGGCTGCCATCGAATTGGTTGAAATTGAAATGGACTTGGTAAGTGTTTTCAAACGTCGCGACAGCAATTCTTGTTCGATCCAAATGTACTCCAATGCCATTGCAAATAGCTAAAATTAATTGAATTGAATCAACGATTGACGCACAGTGTATATGTATAATTAATTTCGATACAAACCTCGCACAACCGCAGCTGCAATATCCTTAACGGTTTCCATGTGACTGCCAATGCTACCACTTTTGTCCATCAATATTATCATATCTCTTCTCAGTTCTAACTGAAATGATATGCTTGAATGAGAAACTTTTTGTTATAATGACATTATAATTGGCAAAAGTTCCGGTAAAATAAACCGCACCTATTAATTTTGATTTGCAAATCAACGAGATAACTCACTGTTTGACGTCGCAAACGTTGCAAAGTGTCTTCCAAAACCACGGATCTTTTCTTTCTCCCAAAACCACCGCAGCCTCCGAACGCTACCAGTTTCCAATCTTCATCAGTGGCCTCTTGTAGTGGTAGAGAACTAGTCTCCAATGATCTTGAAAAACTTGTATCCACTGGTCGTAATGTACGTTTGGATCGCTGGTGATTAGGTGACTTGACACGTATGGCCAAACATTGTTGTCCAGAGGCAGATATGTCAACATCAACCCTAGTTCCAGGTGGTAATTGTCTATTTTTTCCGGGCGAGACAGATGCGCTGGATGGCGCAGAAAACACCCCGGAAAATGACTCATAAAACAAATCAGCTGTAGTGGGAACAGGAGGTGAGCAGCCTGCGACAAGATGTATCTTTAGTATCTATATATAAATGTATCATTTTTTTACACAAAAGCACATGCGCAAAGGGGGTCAAAACCTTCCACAGAGAGTAAAGCAAAATGTACAAAAGAACGGCAGTCAAAGTATGACATCAAAACATGACTTTTTCCCCGTGTCCTTGTCCAAGAAGAGGCGTAGCCAACGCACGGCAGGCCTAGCTTGTATTTCGAGGCCTAAAGCTTGAGTTTTTATTTCGAGTTTTGGTTCAGTCAAGCATGAAAAAGTTGAAAAAAATTTTTTCACCAACTGTATTGCGGTACGCCACAAAGCAACTGATAGATCATAGTTAGGTTCACTATGCAGCAATTATCAATGCATTAAAAAGTTGAAATCTTGTGATTCATTATTTTATTTCATTAGGTAGATTACACTGTTATTGTAACCAAATTATTAAGAAACCACTTTGCTAGTGCAGCTAATACTCCAAAGCTTGTGGCATGTGCCTTCATTTACTTGGTAAACTAAGCGGAGAGATGCCCCCAGGTAATTTAAACACTCCTTCGTGTCACTTTTCATGTTTATTGGGATGATAATATCCATTTGCTGATCTCTTGGTTTTTAGCTAATGCTTACTCCACTTAACAATAGGATTAACCAAAGGATTCCTCCTCGGCTAATACACTGCAGTTTTAAAAATATGTTCAAGCTTTACTTTGTGTTTGGAAAATTTCTGTGTTTTCTGGACACGGTTTTCCGCCATTACGAGGCTGGGTTAGTTGCCTGGTTCTAGTTTGAGAGTAACTCCCTCGTACACTTTTGCACTTCCCCCAGGAACCGAATGGCGTGATCGTGCAGTCTCCTGTTGTACAACGTCAATTTATTAGTATAACTTATAAATGTGCATATTTTACTATATTGTTGTAATTAAAGAAAACATTATGTCTTGATATGCTATAGACATGCACTTGCATGATACGTTATAATTTATAGCCACTTAGAGACTGATATACTTACGTTTTCTGTTCTTTAAGAAAAATCCTTCAGATAAAGCTAAACATGCAACAAGGAATATTTTCAAAAGTGTGAAAAAGATTGTTAGCTTCATTTCTATATATCTTAAAACGTTTACAGTTTTAAAAATACTGAAAATCTATGACAAATTAATAAAAAAACTATATAAAAAGATCAATGTTAAAAGTTTTAGGAAAAAGATTTTTAAGAGACTGTCTTTTTGGTCTCAACATCAGTTTTGCTTTATTACTAAACAGTAAACACTAAATACCGTCGAAACAGTTATACACATTACATACCGAAAAACAAAAAATTACTTGTTTACAATTTACACGGGGACAACTCTGTTTTTGGTAGCGGTTCCCAGAGCCTGCTGAAACAATCTACATTCTACATCAAGACGTGCGTGATACGTGAAATCTTATCTCTTTCAAACAAGGGCTAAACAAACATTTTTTCCGCTATGCTTTTGTGTTTTAGCATTTTAAATCCTAATTTTATTGTAATGTTTTGCTGCTTTTAGTCTTTTGTATTTTGTAAATTACTTGTAGGTTTTATCTGTTGACTGTAAAGCAACTTTGAGAGTATTTTCATCGCTATAAAAATGTTTATTATTATCACTATTATTATGCAACGTTGGTGCTTTTGATTCGGCTTGGCTTCACTAGAAAGGCTATAGAAGACAGTCTTAGGTGCTAACGGCGCAGCTGCAATTATTTATTTATGATTTAACAATTGCAATTTAAAACTCTTTGCAGACGTTACTTATATTAGATTGTAATGGTCGAGATGTCAGGGTTTTATTCGGTGTTTTGGGCTAGTTGTATTCAATTACGAACACTTTATCACATCAAACTGCACTACCTATACAAACTAACAGATATAACACAATATTCATAAAAAGCTCTTTGTTTGTTAACAGAAAATCATTAGAAAACCAAGCAGCAATTTTTAAGTTACAGGGACGCAATTTAAATTTCTTAAAGGTAGTTTGCATACAAATTAAACTACTTTATAGCATAAGTACTGTATAAAAAGAGTGCAAAACCAGAACCTACAGCTCACTCATTACGAAAGACAACTGCATCTAAAACTGCCAATGAAAAGTTTCATGTTTATTTTATATCGCCTCTAAAGTATCACCTGTATAAAACATTGTCTTATTACGAGATGTTAGGGATTATATAACTTTAGCAATGGCGGCCATTAAAGTTTGTAACTGCGAATCACGCTTTGCTTGCTTTTGCTTAAATACAACTTTTTAATGCTTAGGGCATTTCGAAATTGACGTCACTATGGTCAGCCCACCAGTTACGAAAAGTGTTTTTAGCTTTATTGCCCAAATCCATTTTCTTGAAAGTTAATCAGATGCATATAAAACTGCAAGGTTTAGAAAACTTGTATAGCTGTTTTACCTTATTGTAGTTTTTAAGCAAAAGTAAAAACATTTTTTTCACTAAACATGTAAAGGGCATTTCCAGATTTCTTTCTGGACTGAACTTAATTTAAAGCTTGCAATTTTACGACAAACAAAGTTGTCATTAAAATAAACAAGATATACTTCGCTGATGTACTTTTGATTAAGAACGGTTGAGAAAATTCAATTCTTGGTAACATAATGCTCAGTAGCTGATTACCCTAAAGTGCTAAACGTATATCTTGGGCCCGAGGTGTCAGATTGAGTTTACCTTGCGTTGCCGCTCGCGGTGCCACCAAGTTATCACATTCATTGGTCGAGGTTTTCGGTAATTTTTATTACAACCGTCCTTTTTGACCGCAAATGAACTGTTTGTTCGTTGCAGTTTATACTGTATTGTGACATGCGTAGCAGTGCAGTGATTTTTATCGGAATGTACAGGATGTTCACAGAGTTTTCAGACAATCAATATTCATCATTTTTGAAATTGTCTGAAAACTTCATGAACTCCCTGTATGTCAAACAGAGTTCATTTTCAAAACAACAAGTGATCTTTATAGCGTTTTCAATCTACTGCGCGACAATCAGAAGATGTATGAGGCGAATATTCATCCTTGTAAAAATTTGGAAAGATTTGTCCGACGTCAGGGTAATTTTTGGCTTAAAGGTTTGTTTCATAAGCTTGTAAGCAAGTTTTACGCAAGCCATGAAATCTTTAGCAAACGACTAATATATTAGTTCAGAAAACCACTGGATTTCCATTGACCTTTCCATTAACGTTAAAAACGACATAATGAGCCAACGGCTGGTATTTTAAAAGTATAGATAACAAAAAAACAGAAAAATATTTTCATTAAAACTATAATTGACATTTCAAAGGTTTGGTTTCCTGAAATTAGTTTAAAACTTGTGGTTTAGCATTCAGCCATGGAGGAGAAACATGAGTTCGTACAAGAAAGGTAACTAGAAATGTCGGGTTTTCTAAAACAAATCGAGTTGTTTGCGAAAACTAAAGGTAGCTAGAAATGTCGGGTTTTCCAAAACAAATCGAATTGTTTGCGAAAACTAAAGGTAGCTAGAAATGTCGGGTTTTCCAAAACAAATCGGGTTGTTTGCGAAAACTAAAGGCAACCAGAGATGTCGAAATCCTGATAATTTGTGGTGAAAATTAGAAGTTGACCTGTACCAAGGTGAAAAAAATAAAGAAAAACAAAATGTAACAGTAGTTGATATAGAGTAGATAGTGTAATTACGATCCTGAAAAGAAACCTTAATAGCGTAGTATTTGTTGAATATGGTGTTTTGTACGTATAGTTTCAGCACATGATTCTAGATTCTAGAGTCCAGGGGTGTCAAACTCAATCGAACCAGGGGCCAAAACACAAAACTTATTTAATGCCGCGGGCCGTAAGGATAAAACTTGATTGAACGTTTCGTGACACGAGTACATAAATTGGAACAGGCAGCGAAAAAACACAAAATTTTTGATGTTATTGACGATTTTTGATTGGGCTATTTTTGATTATTCTTCTCTTACATCATTATGTTTCATTCATCTCCTTGCAAAATCATTAAAGAATTAACAAACAATAAAGAAAAAGCAGCCCAGATTACAAGCGTTAAAATAAATCGATTTATTCTATCGTATGATGAGGCAACTGCTGTGCTGCTGTATTGTGCGATTTGTTATAATATTGTTTCTTGCTTGAAAAAAGTAAGTTATACTGTACAATGATCTCGCGGGCCGGAAATAGTTCAATGTATAAAATAGCATTGCGGGCCAAGTTTTATTGTAAAGCGGGCCGGGAGTTTGACACGTATATTCTAGAATCTAGAGGGATGAAGCGAAGACAATTAGACTAGTCTTTATGAAGGGAAAGGAGCAATAGCTATTGCCAAAGCGCTTCGAAAGGATTATTATTGCGGTTCAAGTCAGTGCTGAAACACAGCATGAAAAAAGTAATTACTTGCCAATGCCAAACCAGTGCAAAAAGAATAATAACAAGGGATTCCTTTCCATAGCGAAGTGTGCTGATCGCAGCAAATTCAAGTATTAGTAATTTATAGTGAAGTTAGATGACTCTTGTGATACTTTACCTTAGTTGGAATCGTGATAAGATGAATGCTTAGACGATTGTATGTAAAAAAACGTAAAGTATGTATGTAAAGTAAGATTGTAAGATTGTATGTAAGAGAACCTGTATCCAATTATATGCATTGGTTCGTTTGTATATTATTTGTGGAGATATGGTGGTGAGAATAATCAAGAAGCAACGAACTTTTTGTATTCCATTGCGATTAAGTTTCATCGTTTATCGAGATAGTAGTAATTTAAGTTATCTCTTTATTAAATGCAAACGGATCACCTTACCGCGGATTTCCCAGATCTAGAAAGTAGTGGGAGGTTGTTGAGACAAGTTAGAGACCCACCAGGACAACGAAGTCATTACATTCCACCCGGTAGGTTGGAAAATCATGTTTGAGAACCAAGTTCCAGAGAAACGTAGGTTTTGATTACGTCACAATCCTATTTCTGTTACTGCAGGTGATCCAGCACGCGAGACCTATCGCCTTTCAACTTTCAAACTATTACCCCGAGAAGTTCAGGTCGATGTTCGAAAGTTGGCTTCTTCTGGTTTTTATTTCACTGGTTTTAAAGACCAAGTGCTTCAAGTAAGTTCTTGTTCTTTTAAAATAATACTGTAAAAAAATTATTTAACTAGAGACTTGGATACGTAAAATACCGGACTTAATTTCTAATCAAACCAATACGTTAAAACAAGTTGCGTGAATAAATTTACGTTCAAGAACACCATAATAAAATAAATCTCAACTTAATTCCAGTTCCTTAATTCCAGAAGTCGAAGATGACACGAAGTTACTCCGATGGCATAGATCTAATTGTGACATCATCAACGGAACGGATACAAGAAACAAACCAATCGGTTAGTTACGGCGAAGATTTAAATTGTGTTTGTAAGAAAAAAAAGATAAGTATTGAATCAATCTAAAATATATTATCTATAATACCAACAAAACGTAAAGATGGATCGATGCTTAATACGTCTCAAAAGCGTTAATTAACGAACTAATTCTTGATTCATTTTGTAGTATCATTAAGCGCCACGTTAATTTGCCTTACTATAAGTTACTACCGTTTATGCTGTCATAATAGACCGAATTACGTGGGTGATTAGCGATTGCCTGTTCATATGACGTTACATCAACTGCATTGTAAATATTGGTAAATTCTAGATTCCATTATTCGTCAATTCGAGCTTACGCCATCCCATGGCTATCGATACGCGACAAGATCAGCAACACGAACTCCAACATCCGGGAATCCACAGGCTTCAGAAGATCAAAGAAGACCAATCACAGCAGGAAAAGTCATTACAAATGGCATTGGCATCACATCAAATTCACTAAACGCTACGCCGATAACAGTGTTTCAAACAGCTACATTTAGAAATTCTTCGTGCTCCACCCCTCCACCTAGTGTGGTTGCGTCAACCATGGCGAACTCACGTAGAAATCTTGCAGCTAATTTGGGGAACATGAACTTGTTTCCATGTTCGAATCCGGTGAATCCCCACATGAAGAGCGAGAAATCTCATCTTCAAACTTTCCTTGATCACTCATCGTCGTGGCCTGCTCATAGGATTCGCGCAACTCCCAGACAAATTGCAAACGCAGGAATGTATTACTTGGGTTAGTGGATCTGATAAAGTAATGGCTCATATTTTCAAGCTTAGGTCTCATGCATGACACATAAAAAAAATGTGGTAAGTTCTATTATTACAAAGTCAAATATTCTCCAGGTGTAAGAGATCGAGCGAAATGTTGGTATTGCAACGGAGGATTACAAAATTGGGAGAGAGATGACGATCCATGGGAAGAGCACGCCAAGTGGTTTCCAATGTAAGTTAAATTTTGCGTCTCAATGAAAGGATTTCTCAGATTTGGCTTTTTATGATTTCTATGTTTAACAAACTTCTATCTTTTGTCCGCAGGTGCGAGTTCATTCTTCAACAAAAAGGTCCTGATTATGTTCATTGAATCGTTTCTCGATTCCCTAATCTAAGAAGACCGATAATTCGGAATCCAGCAAATCCAATACAACTCAGGAATGTTCAATCAGGACCAATGTAAGCTTCGTGAAGTCATTTTCTTGATTGTAATCTTGGTTTGTTATTTTTTATAATCTATTTACTTATTTAGTTTACATAACGGACATCGAAATAGTGGTCCTGAAATCATCGATCCAGGAGAAGAGGTAAGATCCCTAGAGAGGAAAGTAGATGAGGAGATGTCTTCATCTGAGTTGGTGGAACAAGCAAAATTAATGGGTTTCGATGAGAGAATGATAAAAACTGCTTTCAAAAGGTGAAATTTTGTAACTGTTTTATGTTTTTGTCAAGAAAGTCGTCCTATTTTTTTTTAATTTTTATTACATTAAATTTATTAATTAATTTGAAAACCGATCTTTCTACAGGAAATACGAAGCCACTGGTAATGGATTTTCAAGGCTTGAAATCCTCGTTGAGCCTATTTTTTTGATGGAGGAAGAATCTGCTTCCAATAGATCTGAAGAAGAAGGATCAGCATCAGCAACAAATAAAGCAACTCCTTCAACATCATCCAGCAATCTATCTACAACATCCGGACTTCAAGAGATTCGTCGTTTACAGGAGGAAAGAATGTGTAAAGTTTATGGCAATGTTGTGCGACTGTTGTGCTTATTCCATGCGGACATATTGCTTGTTGTGTTGGTTGCGCTGAAAACGCATCGACTTGTCCCATTTGTCGTTTGCGAATTCGAGAAAAAGTCTGATCTTTTATTGTTTAAAGCAAAGTTTGTGGAATTTAAGTACCACTTTCGTAAGTTATTTTCTTTCTTTTTTAATTACATTTCAATGTGAACGATTTTAGAAGATCTTAATTTTATTTTTAAATTTATTATTATATAAGACTATATGATGAATTTATTAACATACGTTTCGCAATACATTTTCTGTGCTTATTTGAAATTGTGTTTCGCTTTCCTGCTTTTAGGATTATAGTTTACAGTAATTAGCAATAATCTATTAAGGAATCAGATGGATTCTTTTGAAATTTAAGTCAACGCCGCGCGCTGATGATTTTAAGTTAAGTGTGAACCATATTTAGAGCGCCAACTTGCGTTATCCTTACAGTTGATTCAGGTACAAAAATCATCGCTGGCTGGCAGTACGACAACATCCAAAACTTTTCAATTGAAGTCGGAAACACTGAAATTGCCTGAGCTACTGCATGGAATTACCCCGCCCATATCTACCACAAGTTTTTTTTTTTGGTAAATAACAAAATTGTAAGTGGGCTGCTTTTTGCGTTAACAAGACATTGTAGGAATTTCAACATGAAGTTGTTTACATGGTAAATTGTTCAATTCATGAAATGTGGTTATCGGCATAAGAAATTTACAAAAAATTTTCTGTTTTTGGCCTTCATTGTGACCTAGGTCAAGGTTATGGCTTGATAACATTCTGCTGCTGTTGTTTTCGTTGCGCCTTAGCCTACTAAAGTCAAAAGTGTAGATCATAGGAGTTTAGCCTATGTCCAATTAGGCGTCATGGAAAGAAATTAGGAACGTGAAGCTTCGTAACTGAATAAATTAAGATTGTTATAAACATTAAAAATCCGAAAGCCCAATCTCTTGCACCCGTAAAGTTACGGTACATACCACCTATTGGTCATGGCTTCAAACCAAAGTGTTGCTTAGTATTATTTTCTTGCACGCGTGGCACGTGATTTACTCGTACTTCTACTGAAAGAAATGAGTCAACAGTATAATTGGTGACAAGGTATAGCGCAGAAATAATTTCTGTTTTCGAAAGGCCACATTTCCTTCGAAAAAAATTATACAGCAAATAATTTTCGCAAAAAGATCATCACATATTCAAATAAGATATCCACGGTCGTTGATCGATGTGAAAGCGCAGTGCTGAAAAAAGACTTTATTGGCAGTTACCAATGCTACAAATTTCATAAGCTGCCGACTTACGAAAACCTTTTTACCATTCTCTAAGTGATTACAAAAGACAAATTGAATGTTTTTCAGCTTGTTGTGTTTGTCTTTGTAAAACATTGCTTTTAACTCTTTCTGTATTTTTTTGTTGAAACATCATTAATTAGGTACATATCATGACAAGTAAAGATTAAATTTCATTTGATCCAAATCAACCTGATTGTTATTAGTCTGAAATTCCAAATAGAATGTTTGGCGCTGGACGTTTCACGGTTGCCTTGATGAAAAATACCTTTTGTAACATTTCAGCGAAATCTGTTGCAAAAACGTCGACTCGATTCCTAAAATCGTGCGTTGATTATAACAATGTTTCTTGCGCTGAAACCAGGAAAGTAATCCTGTGACAGACATACATGATTAATGTATAATAGGCGACTGGAAAAGTTTGGCATGAATGATCTTTATCAAACTGCTCGTGAAATGTAATAGGCATGGTCAAGCTTTCAAGGAAATCCCTGAAAAACAAACTTATGTCCACGAACCGTCTAATTGCTACATTCAAACGTTAATGATGTAATACGGTTGTCGCAGGTGACGCGCATACAAGTGATTTTCGTATGCAGCAGAATAGCCGCTTGCTTGTTTTTATGTTGTTGTATGACTGTGATTTTGTTCGCAAATCACCATCAACCTGAGTGAGACTTTTGGAAATGATGTCGCATAAGTTGCTAAGAGATTGTTTAACAGGATACTTTGCTAAATTCCACTGGAAATGGTGCAAGTAATTTGTTAGCGTCATATCACCAGCTTTTAACAGAGAAGAAAGCCTATCACGCTGATCTTCAAGTACATCACCCATGTAATTAGCAACTTTCTTGCACACAGTTTCTGCAAATGTATCAATCTTTCCGAGATCGTTTGAAAGTCCAATTAATGAATCCAAAGTTCCGACTTTTAATTCAGGAATATGAAATTTATAATTATGAGAAAGGACATTATTCGCTCCTTGTCCAGACGTTGCCTTGTTTAGTCGATCCCATGCTTGTTGAGCTGTTTTTTCTCCTGGAACACTGATTATCCAGTACTCAGATATACCGTAATGCAAATACTAGTATTTTGCTTAACCTAAATATTGAATTTTTAAACCCATAGGCTATATTAATCACTAACAATTTGTCTACTAGAAACAGCGATATTATGAATGTAACTTTAGAAGGGCTAAGCTGCATTTTACATTCCAAGTGGTTGCAGTAAGCGCCATTAACGCAAACTGACATGCTTTGAACTTATATTTAGATTATTTAGAAGAAAGATTTAGGTTTAGTTTACCTTATGATGTAACAACATATAAGCTAAGTTAACAAGGAACTTAACACAGAGCAAATAAATAATGTAAAAGCCGAAGTTAGTCTTTCCATAGAAAATTTAGACTAACATAATGGCCTATAAGTTAATAAGAAACGATAATGAGCAACCTCAAAATTACGATCTTTTAACAGCAGCATGCAGTCTAAAGAAAGTGAGAAATATGGAGGATAAAAAGTGGAACGAAATTATTGATGCCATTTATGTGCAGGCCAACTGAACTGAACCATCACAAAAAATCGTGTGTGCACAGAACAGTGGCAAAGTTTTCATCAAACTGTGCAACTAGTGCAAGGAAGCAGCCAGTGTGCTTCGCGGGGTTTGTGGTAGTGCAGGTGCGGCCTTTTATAATGGAAAACCGAGAAAGAAGAAGTGTTTATTAGAGATATCAATCTTCTCCCGGTATGCAATGCCGTTTCGACCAAAAAATCTCAGGTTTGCTCTTGCCATGCTTCCTGCGTCCTCATCCAGTCTGGTCGTTAACCATTACGCCACCGCATTGCGTTTTTCTCACCCAACGCCGGTGAAATAGTCACTTCTAATTACTAATTAGGCTACAGCAAAGCTCGTACCTCGTGCATGATATATGGACTAGGTTTACAAAACGCTAATTTTATCTTTTAATATTCGATAAATTTTAAGAATTTTAACGTTGTATAACGAACTTTTCTTGGTAACGATTCGTTAGTTTCAAGCATAGAATATCACTTTTTGTCAAATTCGTTACAGAAATGAACCAACCCTGCGCCTGCTTGTTCTTTATAGCCGCAGACTTGCTTGTCAATACCAAACAACCGTATGCTATAGATCATACAACTCAAATCAACAAGATCAAATACTAGTAAACTTAGCCCAAGAGAAACAATAGATGTTGAACGCTAAATAATTGAAACTGATTGAGTTTTTCTAAATACTGCAGTATTATTATAGCGTTCGCTATGCTACAGTTAAAACAAATTGAAATATTTTCCATTACATTTTACGTAATTTTTCAATTTAGTGAACTATTTTCATACTGGGTCACTTAGTCACATGAAAATAAATAGAAATCTGACAAGTTTTGGTAAAAAAGAAAATAATTTTAAGATATCTATTTATGTTTCAAATTGACAATCAGTTTCTAAGCTGGTTTCTGTTCAGTTTATCATAGATCCGTTTTTATTGCATGCCAGAATTGTATTGAAATCTTTCTTCTTGGATTGAAGAAAGTCTTTACACTATTTGATTCTGTCGGGATTGAGTTAACTAGCTTGTTCGTGGTAACTTGATAAGGTTGGAGCGATAACGTCTACAAAGTGATTGAATAAGTAATCCAGTAAACGTTAATTTCAATAATTTTATTTTCAATTTATTTTCAATACTGATTTTCAATCAGCTTTTTTAGGTTATTGTGACGAATAAGATGAATAATTACTTCAAAACCCGGGATTATTCAATAAAATTAATAAATTTTTCTAAGATTTTGGTGTGTTTTGATGAATAAATCGATTAATTTTCATACACCTTCTAGAGCAGCGGTTCCCAAACTGGATTCCGCGGATCAATTGGGGTCCGTAAAGAAGTTTCAGAGGGTCCGCAATGAGAATTAGTCTTTAAAGCTTTAAAGCAGTTTCAGAGGGAGGATATAGTACACGACAAAAAACCAAACCAAACATTGATGAGTTAATTGCACCAAAACAAGTGCACCCATCCCATTAACCCTTTGCGGTCCAATTTATTTTTACCGTTTCGGTCAGTCTAGGTCCAATTTTTTTTTATTGCATTTTTGGGTAGTTTTTCATGTGTAGAGTACGGATGTGAAATTTTTTTGGCGAAATTTTTTTTAGTTTTTTTTTTTTTAGCGTTTTTAAAAGTGCTATTTTTCGCAGTTTTTTGCATTTTTTTCAATTTTTTGCATCATGTATTTTCTAGACAAAAGGTATCACATATTTCAAACAGTACTGACGTTTATTGAAACACAAATGCAGTTTGTTTACAAGTAAAATTAACACACTCTTATCACACTGTTGAAATTTTCTGGTGAACTCCTGTATGACGCCTGGACTTTGGTCAGTCTTTGTAGGTGACTTGGGTGTGATATTTTTTGAAGCATTCTCCTGGATGAAGACCAGGTTTTCTTTGGCATGTTTCACAAAAGAATAAGGTGGTTTTCCTTTGTTCTTTGGTGTTGCAAACCATGCAATTCTTTGTGTGACCTCTTGCTCCTTTTTTGATGAAATGTGGTGATTTGTTGAGGCGCTCAGCAGAATCGCTTTCACTTGGCCTTCCTCGTTTCGGTTTCCTGTTGCGGACGTCTCCTATTAGTTGCACAATCACCTTGTTTCTATATTGTAGTTGTCTTGAATCTCTAAGGTGTTGCATCTCCTTGTAAACCAAGAATGAGTTAACCATGCATACTTCAACCAACCAGAAAAATAGCTTTCTCCACCACCGCAGCGTTTTTCGTGTGAAGGAGTATGATGCGCAGTAATGATCAGAACGATCAACTGCGCCCATGTTAGCTGTGTAATCACGGATTACATCAGGTTTCTCTACATCTTCCTGCCTCCCATTTCGCCAACGACTGTGGGGTGCAGTGTCCACATTGTGCCAGGTGCTGAGCATCAGTATCAAGCGTCTATCTTGCCATCCAAGTGTTAGAATATTTTCTGGATGACGGTATGCTTTCAACTGTAAATTTTTCAATCGCAAACGCTTTACTTCAGTGGGTAGTCCAACCCTATTCTTCTGGATAGTTCCAGTAAGGTGGATTTTATTCTGAAGCAGTTCTTTTGCTAGAGTGTAGCTTGTATAAAACCGGTCTGTATATATATGATAACCACTTGCTCTGACTTTTGACAGCAGCTTGCCAACTAAATGCATCACGATCCTCGATGTAAACGGCAGATCTTGACGCGACAAATTTTCTTTAATTCAGGCAAAGTTAAATCTTGCCAACCATACCATACAGAAGTCTTTACAAATCTTTTTTTCTGTAGTCGTATTGTTGCATATGCATTTGTTGCCACCAAAATTTCCATAAATATTTCATCCGACATAAAATTTTGAAAATATTCCAATTCTGTTTCTGGGATCTTTTCCAAGTTTGGTCCCACATCAGTAGCTGTAAATGGGTGATGAGGAAAATCACTGTCATTATCATGCCATACTCTCCATCCATTAGAGTCTACAACATCATTAGAGGTAGATCCATCACTGTCTGAGTGCTCATCAGGATCAGAGCTCCCATCATAACTCATTTCCATATCTGAATCAGAAAAATCACTCTCTTCATCAACCTCCATGTCTGAATTATTTTCATCTTCAGAATCAAGCATTTCAAGTACATCATTAGCACTAAACCTTCTAGCAGCCATTTTACTATAAACAATCCAATACTATTTACTACAACTCTCGTCTGTAAGGTAGTAATAAAATACAATAACAAGCAAAATTCATTATAGCTGAGTGCAAGAAATGCCCTTGCCTAGCCCAGTTTTACTAACTGGTTTCCAGTTCCAAATTCACTTCAACTTAACAAAAGTCAGGGTAAAACCCTAATAAATACCATCTACTGTGTTCCAAAATCGATAATAAATGTTGTAACATTCTTAGAATGTAGGTAGACCCGTAAAAACCGCTGTACACAAAAGTCATCCTAGGGATGTAGGTGGACAGCATTACATAATTTTGTTTATCATCCCAGGGATGTAGGTGGACCGCAAAGGGTTAAACGCTTATCGTATTTGATAGTTTTTGCTTTTTCTTTCATTTGTGTGGTTTTTACAATTTTCCTATACCATTCTTTGATTTTTATATAGGGCCACGAAATATCAAAATAATCTCAAAGGATCCATTCTTTGATTTTTACAGGGCCACGAAATATCAAAATAATTGCAAAGGGTTCGCCAGGCAAAATTTTTAGAAAAGTTTAGGAACCGCTATTCTAAAGCTTAGGTGATTACTTCTAGGACGTCAAAATCCAATAACTAATCGGACAAGTGGTATATTTAACTCCAAAACAACACCTAAAATTGCTACATTATCTTCGAAATAAAATGAAATGTATTAACTGTACTTTAACTACGACAGGTTATACATATATCACACCTAGAGAACTCTGTGTAACAATTTAAAATTATTGTAGAATGTAGGTAAAGATCTATCAACCGAAACCTGCCTAATAGTTTTGCAATTACAATTCATATTTTTGCAGTGCACGTTGTTTTACATTTACATTATTATGAAGCGTCAATGACATTGTTCGCTACAGTATATGATGCTTGATTGACAGTACAGTCTGTCGGAATGTTGGAAAGCAAATATTTATTGTTGGCCATATAGTTACGATTAAATTCAAATCTACCTGGGATAAAAGTTAATCGTTACATATGGCTGGGAAATGGATTACAAATTGATTTAACAGCAAACTTATTACAAATAAATCGATTATTTTTCGCTTCGGTACCCTGCAAACAAATATACAATCGTTTACCATGCCTTTGATGCCAAAACAACCAAATAATCAACCGAGTATTAAATTCGTATTCTAAATTTATTCGAATCAAATTCAGTTACCAATAAAACGCTTACGATTGACAATTGCAATCTATTACGAATAAGGACTACGATTACCCATAGGCTACATTTTTATTACCCGGTTTGAATTATTCTTGCGCTGGAATAAGGAAAAACCCCTCCCCGAATAAATGTGTTCCATGGTATCGATGTTTTGTTTGAATTGTCAAAAAATTAACTTTTTTGCTTATACTGACTGTCGGAAAACGTATAGGCTATTACCTACAAATGATATCTGATCTCAACTAAATTTTGACGTTTGCAAACTAACAGTTAACTCGGTAGTTTGATATTATGACAAACTGTTTCAAATCATACAACAACTACGTCAAAGGTACATACAAGAAAAGTCACCAGCTATGTGCTACGTATCATTGTATTTATCAAGCTGTAATAAACATTTTATTTGAAAGAGCTTAAAGTAAAAGTAAAGAATTAAAAGCAATTTTGTGATATTGTGAAATGCAGATAATTGGTTACATCCACATAGAAAGACGCATTTTCTGAGTGTAATGTATCTCAAAAATAGTTCAAAATCAAAACAATATCACTTGTAAGTTCTAAACCGTTTAGCAAACTCCGAAAGAAAAATATTTTTATGATTGCAGTGTTGAAATATCATAAACGATATCACAGAATTGTTGTAAATGTAAGCATACTGAAAAAACACAACCATAGGACACCGCATCAGAATAACAGCAAGTTTTAGACGCATTTGGTGAAGGTTAAAAACTGTGTCTGGTGTGCTGTCGAGAAACATATTGAGTCCAAGTGGTGTGTAAAAGTGGCCTAAAACATAGCAATAACTCAATACAAATTTGCACCGGTTCATGGTTTAATAGTTTGATAATTATGATTTAACACGAGTTCAAGAGTTCGCCCCACGTAGGAATTGGACAAGATTCATCACGAACATGGTTATAAAGGTCTCTAACAAACTCTTCTCCTTCTTGCCAAGAGTTAAGAAAAAACTGCTCAAAACAGCGGTGTCCCGTATCCAAGTCCTACAATCACCACACATAAAGCGGTTTAAATTAACAACAAGAAAGTGAACAAACAGAAAATAATTTAACGTTAAAATTTAACAAAATCGCAATAAAAAATTTTTAATTAAGTTTTATTATAAAATGTACAAATAAAACTTATGCTCACATCAGATTAAGTTTATAGAAATAACTTATTTCAAACATCTCACACCTTGATTATGCTTTTGCAATCTTGATCATCATTCAGGAATATAACCATAATTTCAATGTCTTCACTCACGTACTTATCTCGTACTCTCTTCAAATCACCAGGGCCATTTGCGCACCTTGCAGTTAAATGTAGTTATGTTATGGCCAAATTTAAACTTGGACAATTCGTTTTGAGATGATATTACTTAACGTTCCTTGGTACATTATGGCTCTTTATATGGCTTTACGCTTCCCGCTAATTTATTAACTATAATGTATACTTATTCGACAATGAAATCCGCAAGTTTCTCGAGAAAAGCTTTAAAAAATTTAAACTTTTCCATAACTTGCTTCACGAATTAGTGCCATATTTTAGAAGTGTGTTAGTGTGTAAACCATAGATATCATAACACTATTATGCCAATTTGTTACCTAACTTACTTCTCATAAATTCAAGGCTTACAAGTTTTCTAACGGTGTGTTAAACTTTGTTGAAGCTGTTAGTCATGTAATAATTATAGTTAACCAGCAGGTTACAAAATCTTCAATATAAAACCTCTGAACGTTTTGTTGGTATCTCATGGCCAGATTTAGTAATTGAAGTAGGATTGCCATTCGAAAAATCAAAAACAATAAACCACATTGTACAGTAATTTCATCACAAAATAGAACTTGTTATTGCTGTAATGATTTGATACCATCAAGCACATACTTGAAGCTGTTATATAAACAAAAGTATTAATCGTATTTATTCTTACCCGTCAGTGATTAACATCAGCAGCTTTTTTACGTCTGAATTTCCATGTCGGGCTCCACGACTTGTGTCTTTAAATGTCAACAAGGCTTTGTTCATTGCATCAACCATGTGAGTTCCTCCCCAAGCTCGGATCCTATTTTGACAATGCTTTGTGAGGAATATTTTTGTTTTACGTTCATAAACTTATACATTATTTTTAAGCCAGTACTCCTCTCTCTTAAGGGTCTGTAGTACCATTTTGAGCTGTTTTGAAACAGCAACACGGCGATTGTGACGAAGGTCTTATGCAAGACGTCACTATGGAAAACGTATAAATGGTTCCGGTCCAGTGCGCATGTGACCTTAATTTGTGATGGTTTGTTGTTGTTATGGCGTTTGCTGAGTGTAGGTTCAGGATAAATTTGACATTTTGTGTTGGTTCAAAATTAAGGATTTTTGGCTGATTTTTTTGAAAAATGTAAGGAAAAAAGTTGTTTAAAAGTTGAAGCATTTGGTGTGAGAATTCCAGATAGGAGAATTTGCTCAAAATACTGCATTAAGTTCTTTTATCCTACATCTCGGCGGATACAAAAACTCAGCGAGGTGACCGGGCTTGTTTAGTAGCAAATTCAAATATGTTACTTTGCATTGTTTAAGATAAGGCTCCGGATGGGCCTACAGTCCCTTAAGGATACATGGTTACAGGTTTATTATGAAAAAAGTTCAATCATGTTTTGATTGGCAAATTTTGATGGTGTTAATTTAACAAAGATGAAGGTTATTTTCTTCTTATCCGGATTAAAACCTGCTTATTGAAGATTTAATTTAAGTGAGCGGAAAGCGAAGTGAAACCATTTTTTATGCCTGTCTTTAGGTATGCTTTGCAAAGATACAGCCGTGCTGTGATTTCAGTGAACACCGAACCGATAGCCTATAGGACATCGACCCGCCACTCTACTGCTCCGTGAGGTACGGGTACATAGCCGACAAAAGGTTACAACAACGTCAAATATTCTTTATGGCTTTGTCATAAATACGTTCAACTGTTATATTCACTTGATATGTTTGGTTTTCAGCTACTACTAAATTTAAACTGGTATATCGGCTTTCTTACGTATATTGATGAAGGCCTATGTACTTACCTTAGATTTTTAATTTCGCTTTCAAGATTTATTTGCCCTCTTCCCGGGCTGCCATCGAATTGGTTGAAATTGAAATGGACTTGGTAAGTGTTTTCAAACGTCGCGACAGCAATTCTTGTTCGATCCAAATGTACTCCAATGCCATTGCAAATAGCTAAAATTAATTGAATTGAATCAACGATTGACGCACAGTGTATATGAATAATTAATTTCGATACAAACCTCGCACAACCCCAGCTGCAATATCCTTAACGGTTTCCATGTGACTGCCAATGCTACCACTTTTGTCCATCAATATTATCATATCTCTTCTCAGCTCTAACTGAAATGATATGCTTGAATGAGAAAATTTTTGCTAAAATGACATTATACTTGGCAAAAGTTCTGGTAACATAAACCGCACCTATTAATTATGATTTGCAAATCAACGAGATAACTCACTGTTTGACGTCGCAAACGTTGCAAAGTGTCTTCCAAAACCACGGATCGTTTCTTTCTCCCAAAACCACCGCAGCCTCCGATCGCTACTAGTTTCCAATCATCAGTGATCTCTTCATCAGTGGCCTCTTCATCAGTGGTCTCTTGTAGTGGTAGAGAACTAGTCTCCAATGATCTTGCAAAACTTGTATCCACTGGTCGTAAAAGACTTGTATCCACTGGTCGTAAAAGACTTGTATCCAATGGTCGTAATGTACGTTTGGATCGCTGGTGATTAGGTGACTTGACACGTATGGCCAAACATTGTTGTCCAGAGGCAGATATGTCAACATCAACCCTAGTTCCAGGTGGTAATTGTCTATTATTTCCGGGCGAGACAGATACGCTGGATGGCGCAGAAAACACCCCGGAAAATGACTCAAAAAACAAATCAGCTGTAGTAGGAACAGGAGGTGAACAGCCTGCGACAAGATGTATCTTTAGTATCTATATATAGATGTATCATTTTTTTACATAAAAGCACATGCGCAAAGGGGGCTCAAAACCTTCCACAGAGAGTAAAGCAAAATGTACAAAAGAACGGCAGTCAAAGTATGACATCAAAACATGACTCTTTCCCCGTGTCCTTGTCCAAGAAGAGGCGTAGCCAACGCATGGCAGGCCTAGCTTGTATTTCGAGGCCTAAAGCTTGAGTTTTTATTTCCAATTTTGGTTCAGTCAAGCATGAAAACGTTGAAAAAATTTTTTTCACCGGCTGTATTGCGGTATGCCACAAAGCAACTGATAGATCATAGTTAGGTTCACAATGCAGCAATTATAATCAATGCGTTAAAAAGCTGAAATCTTGTGATTCATTATTTTATTTCATTAGGTAGATTACACTGTTATTGTAACCAAATTATTAAGAAACCACTTTGCTAGTGCAGCTAATGCTCCAAAGCTTGTGACATGCGCCTTCATTTACTTGGTAAACTAAGCGGAGAGATGCCCCCAGGTAATTTAAACACTCCTTCGTGTCACTTTTCATGTTTATTGGGATGATAATATCCATTTGCTGATCTCTTGGTTTTTAGCTAATGCTTACTCCACTTAACAATAGGATTAACCAAAGGATTCCTCCTCGGCTAATACACTGCAGTTTTAAAAATATGTTCAAGTTTTACTTTGTGTTTGGAAAAGTTCGGTGTTTTTTGGACACGGTTTTCCGCCATTTCGAGGCTGGGTTAGTTGCCTGGTTCTAGTTTGAGAGTAACTCCCTCGTACACTTTTGCACTTCCCCCAGGAACCGAATGGCGTGATCGTGCAGTCTCCTGTTGTACAACGTCAATTTATTAGTATAACTTATAAATGTGCATATTTTACTATATTGTTGTAATTAAAGAAAACATTATGTCTTGATATGCTATAGACATGCACTTGCATGATACGTTATAATTTATAGCTACTTAGAGACTGATATACTTACTTTTTCTGTTCTTTAAGAAAAACCCTTCAGATAAAGCTAAACATGCAACAAGGAATATTTTCAAAAGTGTGAAAAAGATTGTTAGCTTCATTTCTATATATCTTAAAACGTTTACAGTTTTAAAAATACTGAAAATCTATGACAAATTAATAAAAAAACTATATAAAAAGATCAATGTTAAAAGTTTTAGGAAAAAGATTTTTAAGAGACTGTCTTTTTGGTCTCAACATCAGTTTTGCTTTATTACTAAACAGTAAACACTAAATACCGTCGAAACAGTTATACACATTACATACCGAAAAACAAAAAATTACTTGTTTACAATTTACACGGGGACAACTCTGTTTTTGGTAGCGGTTCCCAGAGCCTGCTGAAACAATCTACATCAAGACGTGCGTGATACGTGAAATCTTATCTCTTTCAAACAAGGGCTAAACAAACATTTTTTCCGCTATGCTTTTGTGTTTTAGCATTTTAAATCCTAATTTTATTGTAATGTTTTGCTGCTTTTAGTCTTTTGTATTTTGTAAATTACTTGTAGGTTTTATCTTTTGACTGTAAAGCGCCTTTGACAGTATTTTTATCGCTATAAAAATGTTTATTATTATTATAATGCAACGTTGGTACTTTCGATTCGACTTGGCTTCACTAGAAAGGCTATAGAAGACAGTCTTAGGCGCTAACGGCGCAGCTGCAATTATTTATTTATGATTTAACAATTGCAATTTAAAACTCTTTGCAGACTTTACTTATATTAGACTATAATGGTCGAGATGTCAGGGTTCTATTGGGTGTTTTGGGCTAGTTGTATTCAATTACGAACACTTTATCACATCAAACTGCACTAGATTCAGAAAACTGCATTCAGAAAACCAAACAGCAAATTTTAAGTTACAGAGACGCAATTTGCATTTGTTCAAGGTAGTTTGCATACAAGTTAAACTACTTTATAGTAGTACTGTATAAAAAGAGTGCAAAACCAGAACCTACAGCTCACTCATTACGAAAGACAACTGCATCTAAAACTGCCAATGAAAAGTTTCATGTTTCTCTTAAATCGCCTCTAAAGTATCACCAAAATGAAACGTTGCCTTATTACGAGATGTTAGAGATTATATAACTTTAGCAATTGCGGCGATAAAAGTTTGTAACTGCGAATCCCACTTTGCTTGCATTTGCTTAAATATAATTTTTTAATGCTTAGGGCATTTCGAAATTGACGTCACAATTGTCAGTGTACCAGTTACGAAAAATGTTTTTAGCTTATTGCCTTAATCCATTTTCTTGAAAGTTAATCAGATGCATATAAACCTGCAAGATTTAGAAAACTTGTATAGCTGGTTCACCTTGTTGTAGTTTTTAAGCAAAAGTAAAAACATTTTTTCACTGAACATGTAAAGGGCATTTCCAGATTTCTTTCTGGACTGAACTTAATTTAAACCTTGCAATTTTACGACAAACAAAGTTGTCATTAAAATCAACAAGAAATACTTCGCTGATGTACTTTTGATTAAGAACGGTTGAAAAAATTCAATTCTTGGTAACATGATGCTCAGTAGCTGATTGCCCCAAACGTATATATTGGGCCCGCTCGCGATGCCACCAATTCATCACATTCGTTGATCGAGGTTTTCGGTAATTGTTTTTACAACTGTCATTTATGTTTGTGTCACAAAGGAATGGCACCACTCCTACTGACCGCATATAACTGGTTTGTTCGTTGCAGTTTATACAGTATTGTGACATGTGTAGCAGTGCAATGATTGCACTACGTAACACAATTTTTGTTTGGCTACATTTTTTAATGCCCCTTTATGTATTTTTGTGTGCTGAGTTCAAAAATCCAGTTAGTTTTTTCGTACCATCGTTACTTTTTGAGATATTCAAATTTTGATATAGCTGTAAGTACAGCAAATCGTGTTCTACTCTTGCAGTAGATTTTAGCTCCACATCAAGGTTCTGTTTGGTTTATTAAACGCAAAAACAAGTTTAAAAACGTTAGTAAGGAAGGCTTGAAGATAAATGTAACATAGTTTTGTCAAACAGTAAGAGTCGTTCAAAAATGTACTTTTGAGAGAGTTTTTTTTTATGACTACTCCTGTCTTGCCTTACTAAAGACCAAATGTAGTTTCCCATCATTACACTATCCCAGCGGCCTTTATATCGTTTTTCCATTGGCTCAATATCCTGATGAAGTCTCTCACCGTGCTCCTCACTGAAGTCACCTAGATTTTCTTGAAAAAAATCCAGATGCGAACATAAAAAATGAAGTTTGACAGACATGCGACAACCCATGTTTTGGTAACTTTTGATAAGTTTCTCCACCAACTCTTTGTAATTTTTGTCCCTTTTATTTCCCAAAAATCCATCAACCACACCTCGAAATGCTTGCCACGCTTCTTTTTCTGTTTTATTCATTTTTTCTTCCAAGCTTTTACACTTTAACATTGTGTTTATCTGAGGACCAACAAATATTCCTCCTTTTATTTTGGCAAGTGATAGTCTGGGAAACATTGAACGGATTTCTTGAAAAACTTGTCCTTGAAAATCCAAAGCTTTGACAAACTGTTTTACCAGACCTAATTTGATATGAAGTGGAGGCAGTAAAACTATTTCCCGGCTTACAAGAGGTTCCCTAATAACGTTGTACATTCCTGGGTTTAGTTTTTCCCGTGTCGGCCATTAATTTTCTCATAGTGCTCACCGTCAGCTCTACTATTCCACAAGCACAGAAAGCAAGAGTATTTTGTGTAACCACCCTGCAGACCAAGCAAAACTCCCAACATTTTAAAGTCATCACAAACATACCACTTAAACTGAGTGTAATTTATTTTAATGAGCAGTTGCTTGACGTTTTCATAATCTTCTTTCATCTGTAAGGAATAAGCAAGTGGAATTGATGGGTATATGTTGCCATTGTGAAGTAACATTGCTTTAAGACTTTTGGTAGAACTGTCAATGAAACGCCGCTACTGAGTAGGATCATGATCTATTCCAACAGCACAAAACAGGCCTTTCCACATCTTTGCAATAGCAAAGGTCTTCAAAAATGTCAAAGTAGACAGAAAACTCCAAGTGCCTATTCCTGTGGGGTAGGCAGTACTCTTACTTAAATTGTTTCACTCTCTACTAGACATTTTGATTTCTACTATTTAAAAGATGAACTGAATCTAAGATTTACACAATACTTAACTGTACAAAATGTAATTATATGGCATACTTCTCTCTGTAAACACAAAACATGACTTTCTAATGAGACTATACTGAATTTAACATAAATAGATAAAATGAAAACTGAGATA
Organism: Clavelina lepadiformis; assembly: GCF_947623445.1. Lineage (NCBI taxonomy): Eukaryota > Metazoa > Chordata > Ascidiacea > Aplousobranchia > Clavelinidae > Clavelina > Clavelina lepadiformis. Next base: position 9,040,176 of record NC_135243.1, read on the forward strand.
AGAAATAAAAGCACATTCGTCTGCATTTCAAACTCCCACTCCCATTCACTTTCTCAAGTAAATAGGACGCCCATTTACAACATGATAGTGCTGACAGACACAGATCATAACCGCATAAAATACCTACAGTTAATGGAAAATCACAAAAAACGGAAATTTTTGTATTTTGAAAACGATCGATGATAGAAAAAAACTGATAGCATTTTTGAAATCAGCGCTTGAAAATCATACAGATACACTTAATAAATGTAGCCAAACAAAAATTTTTTTGAATTTTGTTACGTAGTGTTGTTATCGGAAAATACAGGATGTTCACAGAGTTTTCAGACAATCAATATTCATCATTTTTAAATTGTCTAAAGACTTCGTGGACTCCCTGTATATCAAACAGGGTTCATTTTCAAAACAGCAAGTGATCTTTAGAGCGTTTTCAATCTAATGCGCGACAATCAGAAGATGTATGAGGCGAATATTCATCCTTGTAAAAATTTGGAAAGATTTGTCCGACGTCAGGGTAATTTTTGGCTTAAAGGTTTGTTTCATAAGCTTGTAAGTAGATCTTACGCAAGCCATGTAATCTTAAGTAAACGACTAATATATTAGTTCAGAAAACCACGGGATTTCCATTGACCTTTCCATTAATGTCAAAAACGACATAATGAGCCGACGGCTGGTATTTTAAAAGTATAGATAACAAGAAAACAGAAAAATATTTTCAGTAAAACTATAATTGACATTTAAAAGGTTTGCTTTCCTGAAATTAGTTTAAAACTTGTGGTTTAGCATTCAGCCAAGGAAGAGAAAGAAGAAATTGGGTATTTATCAAAAATGTGTCTTGAGAAGTACACTTCGGAGAAAAAATAAAGTTCACTGATGTTTGGATGACGTATTAGTTGAACTATAAAGGTCAATAAGGTCATGTCATCATTGTATAATATCCGTATAATGGCTGATTACGGTCAATGGAATGCATACACACTCTACATTTAACATTAAAGGACCCACAGCCTTCTCGTTGGAAAATTCCCTCTGCCAAAAAAATTTCTGCTTAATTCCTGAATTGTGTGACAGTACATTTGTGTAATGTTAAAACATACTGTCAAATGTTACACATTCATAAAAAATATTCGATTTCTTTGCTTATCAATGCAGTTAAAAGAACGATTACATAGCTTGAATGAAGAATGTTTGCCTGGTTAGATATAATTAAGAAAGCAACCATTTCACCGTATGTATACATTATGCAGCACGTTGTTAAATATAAAATGGTATGAGATATGCTTATAAGTATAAATATGTTAGAAAAATGGATATAAAAATTTAATTTTAGCTGTTTTGGTTTTAATTCGAGTTAGTTTACAGATAAGAAGTTTGAGTTACTATGTTATAATATCTAAGTCATGTTAACAAGAAACTGTGAAAAGTATAGCTGTAGTGAAAAGTACCAAAATAGCTGGTCCAGTGAATAATATTGACAGTCAATATTGTTTGTCAAAATTCACCAAACGTAATTGGAGTAATCGTAAACAGTTAAAGCAATTTTTTTAAAGGTTAGACTTGTAAATGTTCGTTCTTTTAAGTTATTATGGCTGGAATAAAAATAGAGATTTTATTTCGCTGGAAAGTGGTATGGGCTGCCATGTTATGGAGATATTTGAGATGTCAAAATTGACCGAATCTATAAACGATCGAGTGTGAAGTGTAACATGACTAAACACTTCATTAAGGCTTAGATACACTTATAACGGAACTATACCTACAAAATATGTAAACTCAAAGTAAGATTATTATAACAGCAAATATAGTAAGCTCAGCTACAAGTTTGAAGTAATTAATTAAAAGGAACACTTCGTTTACCGAGTTTAAGCGCACTTTGCCTTTCACAATAGTAACATGATTGAGGCACAAAGAAACACACAATGCAAATACGTAAGAGCAGAAGCACGATAGAGAGCTAAAACCGTAACAGAGTAAAAGTAAAAAGTTAAAATAATTACTGACTATAGTTTTTCCTACACACGTATGAGCTGCCCTAGCGCGAAAGGCTAAATCGACAATTAAAGGGCATTATAACCTGACCGGTATCGTTTTGCTCGTTTTGTGAACACTTGGAATCTCGAAGCACCCCCGCCGTGAAAAAGCTTTTCCAGTTTGTCATTGACTCACGAACTGAGTGTGTAAATCCAAGATGTAGCCTACTGTACTGTAAAACCTTACAGACAGTGACTGATTATGGTATATCATAGTAAACACATAATTCACTTATTACATAAAATCGTGTTAAAATCTTGTTTATTCATGCAACGACGTAAGCATATAGATTGAAGTGAATAGCTTCCAGCTAGGTAAACCTTTTTAAGTCATTTCAAATATATCTTTGTAAATAGGTAACTTTAAGCAAGGTTGAGATCATACTCAAATTCAAATTTACAGTGTTTATTGACATCCTTAGGCAATTGGTGATTATATGGTCAAACACATGTAACAACAAATATTAGGTGATGGTATCTTTTTGTTTTTAAAGCAGGATAACCTTGTTTTGCTGCTATTACTACACCAGAGCAAATGCTATGAGATTATTGTTATTATAAAACTGTTGCGTATGTTTCATTTCTCTATCGATCAGTAGGTCAGTGGAAAAACCAGAAATAAAAATAAACATGTTTTTGAAACGTATTAATAAAGGAATCGATTTGTATAAATTTGAAACTTTGATTAGTTTAAAGGCGTTTTGTAAAACGGCAGAGCGCCCCTCACTAGAATTTATAAAATCCTTCCTTCCTTCCATTCCTTCCTTCCTTCTTCTTTCTTCCTTCTGCCTTCCCTTCTATAGTAAATCCTTAACCCAACAAACTATTCGATACACGGGACCAACAATTTGGAATTTTCTGCCTAATGATTTGAAACGTTTGCAGAATAAGACAACTTTTTTATAAAAAATTGAAAAGTTATTTTGCTTCATCATCACAGTTGCATGATACTATGTGACAATTGTAATTATGCACGGTGTAAATCTGCATTCCAGCAGACCAGCACCAAGCACTTTCATATATTTTATTGTGCTATAGGCCTACACTTTTTTTTCTTTTTATTATGTATATATTTTCAATTGTATTTTCCATTTACTAAAATGGATGTTTACTGGCTTTAATCACATTCTGTTATTAAGTGTAGGCAACATTTGGTAATACTGGAACTGTAATCATATTGACGAGGTTTCACTGATTTTTTAAAAACACACTCACTTGTTGTATCTTTCTTTTAACTTCAAAATACTTAAAGCTCTCCTCAACCACATGCCACCAAATTGGTTGTTGCCAAACTCTAGACATAGGCAGTAAGCATCAAGCATGCGTACGACAAATACCTTTTGATAAAGTACTTTGACAAGATGATGGTATTGAAAATTTCGAATCGGATTAAGAAATTTATACGTCAGTCAGTTTATTTAGTAACTTGTAAATTTTCAACACTCATTACACAACTATTCGGATATTTACTGCAAATACTGCAGATCGCTTTTACATATTTTCGAGATATAAGAGTGGAATCAATTACTGAATTGAAAGTCACCACCAGCACCACTCAAGTCTTCAGCTTCGGACCAAGAGGAGTTACCTTTCAGCACTACCATCTATTAGACAGCATTGGCATCTTTTTCCGTACATCATTGTCGATGTACCAGAGAGGGTTCCATCTTGCAACGAGCATTATTGTTATCACATATTCCAAAGATTATTATCATTGGTGTGCATTCTTGCTATACAAACTCGGGCTAATTAACAACGCCCTTCCTTAGTGCTATGGCCACCAGAAACCGGGCTCTTGCCCGAGATGCTTTTTTTACAGTGAGTTTCTTTTCCCATCCGCTGATGTACAGCACCGAAACAATTTTAATTCATGAGTTGCTTAAACACACCACCTGCTCGACTGCTTAATGTTTGCTTTTTCAACTTATGTTTTAGGGATTTAATTAATTATTATAGGGTTAGTGGCCGTGCTAGTTGTTACTAGTAATTATTAACGTTAATTTTCTTGCGCACGTTTTAAACCTTTTCAGCTTTGTCACTTTTTCCTGTTCATTGGCCCATGTTAGTAACAATTGGCTTGATTTTTCGTCCCCACCACGCTTTTAGCGAAAGATAAAATGATGGATTGATTTATTTCATCTTCATGAGGAGTTTTATAGAAGAAGAAAAATGAAATTGCTCTCTTTGAAAAATATTATTTGCAAAAACAAATTATTTGTTACACAATTTATCAAATTTAAAAGCGCTGAGCTCACGATGAAAACTACTTTGACCGTAGAGCGTAGCAGAGTGTATAGATTTTGCCAAGAATGATAACTTGCAGGGCAGGGACATGCTATATCCTTCAAGCTATGTACTTTTTACTTTATTAATAGTGCTGAACAATCGCCAAGTGATTGTGTTCACGTAACCCATGGAAGTGGTTAGCTGGGCTATATAACGAAAATAGGAAGCGGCACTTGACAGCTCATAACATTTTCACTTATCGTGGGTGTAAAATACGCCAGTCGTTAGCGACGGCTGGGGCGAAAGCCTGCACAGGATCTATGTCACCACGATTCGCTGACTCGTTCCTGAACTTGGCTATTTCCTTTGCTGTAACAAGCCGATTGAAAAAGGGGATGATGTATTTTTCACGACGAAAAGAAACACTGACAAAACAACAAGGTTTTTAAATATTGGCTTCTCCAGCAGTAACAAAAGGCCACTGAACTCAAGTCCACTTCCAAAACAAAACTGAGCAACTAGATTTGCGTCATTAATGAGCGGAAGCGGTGAACACGCAGCACATATAAAGGGAGGTGATCGAAAATAATTCAAAAAGCGCAGGACTCATATGTAGTGTACTCGAAAACGGGGAGGATAGAATTTAACATTGGGTTTGAATTCGAAGTTTGTTAATACGACCAACAATCGGAAATCAATAGGAAACAATTTAGTCCCTCTGTAAAAAAATCTTTAGTAGGCCTACTGGCCAAACAAACACGAGTTTTGCTATTGAGGAAGGTGACGTAATGTTATATTGGTGAAAATCTGATCTTTTCATGGGCAAGTTAAATCCGTATTGTTTCGAAAACATAGTTTCTCCGCAACTGAAACGGAAATAAACATGGTCAACTTTTGGTAAACATTTTCAACTCGAAAAATTATATATAACAGATCGTAAAATCTCCTCAACAATCTAGTAACCTACTGTACTGTACAACGTTGTACGTTAAGCTTACATTGAAAGGGAACGATGAAAATGAAACAAACAAACTAGGTTTGTAGCGCAGTATAGCCTATTTTTGAGTAAAATAATATTTCCAGCTTTAAAGAAAAGATTGGTAAGTGGTCAAAATATAAATACAGTTGGGCACCATAGAAGTTGTAATACTCCAGCTTAGCACTTTGAATGATTTAATACATACGTTAACAATCTGGGGTAATTGTACCGAATGGGAGTACGACATTAGAAGTCGAGGGACACGAAATATACTTTAATTTTTTTCTTGACTTGTTTACAATTGTAAGAATTTGATTTGGACATTATAAAGATATGAAGAATGTTCATAAGAAACAAAAAATACTACGGCCAACAAGAAAGATTGGGAACCAAAGATTTAATACAATAAGAATTAAGGAATAACGTAAATAATAAATTAGTATGCTTAACTATGGATGTTACTAAGTAGTTCAAATAACATTTTGGCAATAAGTTATATCAAATTTAACATGCCCTCAGCATATAAGAATTTTATGTTAAGAAAGTCGTTCTGGTTAACTTTTTCCATTATAGCGCGGTGAATACTGTAAACTACCATTGCGGTTGACTTTGAGCGCCTCATTATATAAATTGTATACTCACATCGATTACTGTGGCTTCGGCTTGCTTCGCTCAGTATATGTCTGAAAAGAAAAGACAGAAAAGTATGGCAACGTTGCTGCTAATTTTGACGTCACATTATACAAAAACAAGATGCACGACTCCCGTGCTCAGCTAAAGTATAAACTGAATTGTTCGTGTGGCCAACAAGATATAATTATGGTATTGGTATTTTATTGGTAATATCGGAAATGTATTTTACAGGAATATTTCAGCAGAATAATGAAACTACTGCTAATTAATGCTGTTGCATTTGCATTTATATGGTCACAGGGCCATTTTGCAAAAGGAGTGCTCTTCCAAAGACGACCAAGTTAGTGCACAAATATACTACTTTTATTACTATTATTTGTTAGTGATTTAGAGAGGCAAACAAATCTTCTTGTTTTGCGGAACTTAGTTTAACAAAGGTTTATCAAACTCTCACGTCGCAGCCCAAACCATTGGAACGAACCTATCAATTTTTAAATATTGTCACCAACTCGATCTAGCTTCATTCGAACGTTTACATTATTTTTGCCGAATAAAACAAAGGCATATTTATTGTCCTAATGAGAAACATTTTTTCAAAAAAATACAAAGATTTATCTTTATAGTATAATTTGCTGGCAATCGTTAGCAAGCTACTTCTTTTTAAGCGCTTAGTTTGGCTATAGCTCTAATGCTGCTTGCAGGTGCTTTCTGATGTACACACATATTATTATACATTGATGGTCAGACTATTATACATACGTAGCTTATATAGGGATGTGTTGAACCTAAAGGTCCTGCACTAAGGTCGCTATTTTGAAGTGTTCTAATGCACGAACCCGAATTGTTTTCAATTTTCCACAATCCCGGTATTTAGGTTATATATTTTTCAAGTTAAATCTCTCTAGAATATCATCCGCGAATATTATGCTAATTAAATAATAAGTTATAGATCATACAATTTTTAATTAACAGGGGACTGCACAGTCACGAATTGGGGAAGATGGTCAAAATGTGTGAGAAACGATCTGGGCTCCTTCACTCAAACTCAAATCCGTTTCATGGCCCGAGCAAGGAATGGCGGTCGGCCTTGCGATCCAAACACTCAACTTGCAAAAACACAAAGTGAAAGCTTGTGATGCGAGAAAAAAATAATACTGTTGAAATTATTTGTACTTAAAATTAGACAAAAGTAACCTATAATTTCTACAACACTTGTAAATTTCGTTTAAATTCTATGACGTACAGGCTTAGCCAATAAATCAGTTTATTACGCTTGCAATATAACTGATATGGTTAATTTTAACATGTGAAGGCTGTCAACAAAGAGTGACCAGTACAACTGTTGGACAACTCTTTCGTTCAGCATTGTCATCCGGCCAAGCTAGCCCTACGGAAACAGATGCCGCCGCATATTTGCCTCTGGATACTTCGTATCTGTCCAAACATCCTGGACTGACATCCCAAGTGAACAAAGACGTTGATCGAAGTAGAATGGAGAACGATTTAGTTTCAGAAGCAATATCAGAATCGGGAAAGTTTTGTGACGTCATTAGAAGTCCATCAGGTTCGATTATTGCGTCAGGCAATTGCCAAACAACCCGTAGAAGACAGAGAAGAGAAGTAGATGTGTCGGCTGCTGCTCAGTTTTTAAGAAGAGTTCGGCGCACAACGGTACTTTTTTACTCACAACTTACGTTTTTAGATGAAGTAAATCATACCTTCAAGGCAACATACTTTAAGCTTTCTTACCTCTTGATAGGAAACAGCAAGGGATATGGTGATTCTTCTCGATAAAAGCGGAAGTATTGGCAACCACATGCAAACTATAAAAGACATTGGAGCTGCCGTTGTACATGGTAGGTAGAAAAAATGCTTTACTTCTTTGAAGTTAAAAGACTTAATCGATAAACAAATCGCTTTCTTTCGAAAAATAGTGTTTAAAAAACGATTGACAAAGCAAAATCGTTAGGAAAATGACCTTCATTGTAAGTATTGCTGACCTTAGTTTAGCTTTGTCGGGAAACTAGACCATATTTTTAACTAAAGTTAGTAAATTTATTAGTAATATTGTATTCGGGTTCGCCATTGTTGGTATTCGTGTTCGGCCGAATCTTCCATAAAGGCGATATTCGGCGAATCTATTCGGGTTCGTATCGGCCCATCCCTAACAAATAATACGTTCTGCTTTAGCTTTATGCAACAACGTTGACATTGGTCGAGATCGAACAAGAGTTGGGGTTGCGTCATTCGACACGACGTACCAAGTTCATGTCAGATTTAATCAATTTCTGTCATCGATTGCAAAATGGCAACTGGAAAATGTAATCGAACGTTTGAAGTAAGTGGATATAACAATAGAAAACGCTTTATTTTAACATTATAACACCTGGGGCTGCATTCGGTGTTCATCGTTTTTCGTAATCGTAATAGGTCGAATTTTGTGCAATCCGATTAAGGACGAGTTAAAATGCTAAGAAAATAAAAACTGTGCTCTTACTCTGGAACAAAAAGCGCTCATAAAAGGGATCAAAACGCTTTGAAGCTTCCAACCATCTACAAAAAGAGCATACTTATCCTTTGTAAGCCTTAACAGCTTTCTATATTCGTTGTAAGTCCAACGCCACTTTTCAGTAATTTTATTGGGTTATTTTTAAGCGGTATATTCAATGCCAAATGCACGGTACGAGTGCACACAATGACTGTAGTGGTGAGATTGGTGCAAGAATACGATTTCTTTGTTACATTATAAACATCTTAAGGTTACCGACTGTGAATATCTTAACGACGAGAGTCTCTTCAAGTGTGAAAACTATCCTGTTTATGATCTGGTTGTTTACACAATACAGTGAATAAAGCCACCGTGACGTCATTCGGTCATAACTTTTGATGCAAATATGTTGAAGTGAGCCGCCAGCATCTATCACACTTATAGCTCTATTTAGTATGTGATAAATATAGCCTTATAAAGATTGGTGGTGCTGTAGTTATAACTTGCAGTTGAGCAAGGCGATCACACCATCAAGTTATAAAGTTGCAGCACGTGGTTGATTGTAATTTCTGGTCTATTGATGAGTCTCCAAGGTCGTGCGAACTTTTCACACTCAGAAAGTTCCGCTGTTCGTGCAGATTTATTCTTGTCTGATTGCAGAGATTTCTCAGCTGTCACTTCAGGTCACATTGTTCAATTCGCTTACACGATTAGTTTTGTGTTGAATCCTGTACAACTGTCGCTAGTTGCTGTCTAATTGTCTTGGTATCGATTAGCAAAATTGTTCTTTCGATTTACCTTGATTATATTGTTTCTTCATTGGTTAAACTTGGTGAAACGCAACATTGTGTCGAGACAACTAAAATGACAACGTCTTCTCGACTGGGTCTTTGCAGAATACTAATGATAATGAACACATTGGGCGTTAATCCATAGCAATTAGTAGATACGCCAATTAGCACAGGAAAACACGTCGTAAGGAAATAAATACAAGAGCGACATTTCCACTGCCTTGTAAAATTTACTGTTAATTACAAACAAGTTTTTTTTCAGCACATAGTTTGATTAGGCATACAAGTATTGGCGATGACGCTGTTTGACATTTTTGCTGGTTATGGTTAATTAACAAAAAAGTAGTAACAAGAGGTCAAGAGCCCTCCAAAAGCAAATTGAGCAGGAAAAGTAACAAAGTGCATTGGAAAGTGTCGTCGCTGTTGACAAATCGAGAAATATGAGTTAAATGAAATATGTACGATTGTACGCGCAAAATGCAAAGTGCGATGCTTATCAAACCTAATCAAATGCAACCATTTATTTCGGTACAAACCTTATTTCCATTATGTGCTATTATTAGCAGTTGTTTTTGTAGAATCTGTTATAAAAAAGCAGTGCAAAGATATGAAAGAGCATCAAGGCAGTGCAAACAATTATTCGTACCGTTTTTAGAAAACTAGCCACATCCTTTACGTCAGTGTGCGTTTCGTTGTAACAATTACTGTACGTTCGTGAAAGATCGATCACACAATTTGTGTCCATCAAATAGTTACAGTTCATACAACCCATTATACTTACATATACCAGCACGTATTATTCTCTAGACCAGGGTTTCTCAAAAGGGGTCATGGGGTCGTTGTCCTGGGGCCACGAACAGATGCCTCACAAGTGTGCTATAGTGTGGTAGTAGGGGAAGACGAGGCAATGTGTGAGGTAGTACGTAGGAGTAGAGGAAGACGTTGGACACGAGTTTCCCACATTTGTGTGCTTTTGCTTGCTGCTACCAACACGCATTATACTTTACAGTCTAGATTCTAGAGCAGACGCAGTGTACGGTATAACGGCAAGGGCATGGCGCTTACATTCAAACTACTTTGTTTTTTTATTATGACGTCACACGTTTGTGCTCGAATACTCATAAACGTAAAATTTGAGCTCCCATAAACTCGATCGTAGTTTATATTTCCACAACCTTAAAAGCACAAGCAAACGTGTCTGGACACCGCAGGAATTAGAGGAATGTTTTATCACAATAAGCGTTACTATTTATCCCATTACATGTTATTTCATAGCGGCGTGAGTATAAAGCTTTAAACTTAAGCAAATAACACCAGGCTTTGTGAACAGCATTCCAGCTTCGGGTAACACTCACCTGGCAACCGCAATGAGAAGTGCTGCACACTTCTTGAATGACATCAGCAAGGGTGCAAGGGTTGGAAACCCTAACGTAGAAAAATTGCTTGTTTTGATCACAGATGGGTGAGTTATTAGCAAAACAATTTACAAAAGGTTTAGATTTAATTGGTAATACGTTTCATTGAATTTGAGATGCTAGCATGATAAAAAATTTTTACGTTAACCATTATATAATCTAAACCACAATTTTTAAATACCGGTTAGATTTATAAATAAACCTGTGCCTTGAAAAAAATGTGCATTTACAGTAAAAGTTAAAAAGTTCAACTTACAGATGCGCAAATGGACCCGGAGCTCTTAAGAGCGTTATGGACAAATACAAAGCCGATAAAATCGGCATAATTGCCATTTATATTGGCCGAATGGAAGGTGGATGTTATGAGAAAATTATGGTACGCTGTTATAACTTTGATGACAATTGTATGGACAATGCGAATGTCCTCGTACTTTAGATTTCAATTTTATTGTAGCCTTGTGAAGTTATAGTATAACTATATCTTAACGATTGTTTTATTTGCTCTAGCTTCTTTAAACAGCTTTATAAAAGTTGTTTCTTATTTTCTATAGGACTTGCACACGGGTAGGAGATGCTTTGAGCAGTTTTTCCTTGAGTCATGGGATTTTGCTCAAAATAATTTTATCAATACTATTTATGACGAAAACTGCGTAGCTGAATCATGGGCGGACATGTTGGACAGTTGCACATAAACCCTAATAAAGATATCGCAAAAAAACTATAATATATTCAACTTTCATTTAAATGGTCATTTCATTAAATGGTCAATGTTCATTTCATTGCATGGTTTATATAGTGATTTGTGGTTTGTTCGCTTGTATCGTGATTGTATTTTATTAAACACATTCAACTTAAACTAAAACAATTATGTTTTGAATATTTGTTGGGGAATATCCCTTGTAGGTATGCCGTCAAAAATATTGAAGTTACAACTAGATAGTGCAAGCCTTCTCTCGGCCGTGTAGAGTGTAATGTGGGCCCGTGCAAAAATAAGGTAATTCTGAAGTACTTAATTCATCAACCGTCAGCTGCCACTTGCCATCACTGTTAATTTACTCACTGTAGAGGAATTTGCACGTTGAAATCAGATAAAACGTCAAAAGTTTTCTTTCGAAATTGATTCGTTATTGCAAACTAAACTTCTTTGGCTATGCGGTTACTAACTTAGCGTAAATATTTCAAAAAAAAGGTAGTTTTAAAAACAGTGAGGGAAATCTATGTAAAGTATTGAAGGGGACAGCAACAGAAGCAGAAAAATAAAAATGTGATCTGGTAAGTTTATTACAAGATAAACCGAGCCAAACACAAGAGAGGAAACATAAAAATGAGAATCACGATGAACTGTAACACGCGTGGCACTTTCAATAGACATCAAATACTGTGGTAACAGTATAATATAGAGACCTCACTACACCCACTTTTGTAGCTAATCAGTAACACGATTTAAAACTATGAGAAACGGATCTACAAATCAAGACGGTTAGGAGGTTTCACCATTTTTCCAGAGCGCGTTGTTTTAATATTAGAATTACTAGAAGTGGAATACATTCGATAGGTACGGGTATAACATCATTGCGATTACGACGATAATTTTGCCCGTCACAGGACACAACATAAGAACGCGGTTGTTGTAGAAATGACTTTACACGACAGGGTTTTATGCGATTTTCCGAGTCAATCCACACATAAGTCTCAACGGCCGGGCTCTACAGCGGTTTCTTGCACGATGACGCTTGTCAAAGTAGTGTTTTTGTCATGCCTTAATGTCCTTTTCAACAGTTCGATATTCTTCTAAGTACTTCTTCCACGGTGGTACTAACTCATAACATTGGAATTGTCGTCCGAAGCTTCCTTCCCATAAGCAGTTGAGATGGAGTGAGATCGAATTCAAGAGGCGTCGATCGGTTGCCAAGTAAGTCTCACTCTCTTTCACTCTCTGCACTGCGCCCTCTCCCCTTCACCGTTGCTTCCAAGAAAGCAAGTGCTGCTCGTGGTATGTTTGAAGCCGAATCTGTCAGAATAATCAGTAAACACAAAAGAATTAAATGAGGCCCATTATTATCTGAGACTAATTCTTCCTAGGTATACCACGGCGAGCAAAGATTGATTGCAGGTGGTTGTTGACTATGTTGGCACTGAATGATAGTTTCAGTGTTTTCTTTATTAGTCCGGTTAAATCGGAGCACTAGGAAACTTCTGGATGTTTTTTCCATCTTAAGTTATGGTTAATTACAGCTATGACGGCAAACATCTGGAAAAAGCAACCAGTAATGTCCACTCACACGGCGTTAATTCTTACGTCATATTGACAGTGCAAGCCTATTTTTTATATGATATAACGCTAATCATTCACTACCCTTCCACATTTCTTTACCAACTGTGACAACAGTTGAATAATTCACAGTGAGTGTACAAAAGATACCTATAACTTTCGCAAGCATAAGCTTGTTTCTTCAGGTGTACTAAGAATTTGATTTCTGATTTGTTAGTAAACCAAAAGGAGCAAACTTATGCTTGCGAAAACTCGTGTAGAAAAATCAAAAATAAACTTAACATTCAGAGTGCCAACCTATATTATTTTTTTTACAACCTTATATTTTATTTTAAGGATAACTAAGTCACACTTCAGGCAGCGAACAGATATACACAGAATTTCAAGCTTTTTTTATTAGTAACGATGAAACAAGAATTTCCATTAAATTGGGAAAAAATGAATTTATATTTCATATCTCATAATTAAGATGTTAAATTTAGGGTAATCAGAAGTTCAGAACTGACTGCTATGGTTAGCTGGTGGATTTCTAACCCACGCTCGCACAAAAATATGAAAGTTTTAGTTTCAAAGCCGCAATGCAATACAACTTAACGTAAATGATACGAGTGCATTTTCATTTGTTAACTGCCTATTAATGTTAGGCTACAGTATCTTGCTAAAACCTGTAGAAAGCACGTAATTAGGTTATAAGTTAATTGAAGTTATATGCATATAGCTTCAACAAATAATGCTTGCTGCGAAAAGAAAAAACGAACATTGACATTACTGGTTAGCTAGTAATATTTACCGCGTTAGGCTAAGTACATTTTGCATATGATGTTGGGCCTTCATTTTCTAATGAAGTGAAAATTTGGACCATCGTAATAAAAGTTTGCCGACCATTGCACAAGGATCGCAGACAGCTAGGCGATACAGCGGTAGTGTAGTCTTAGCAGATTAAATTTACCATGTTATCACGATGACTAAGTGTTTTAAAGACCTGAATACTTATGCAAATTATTTTCATCATAGTAGCAAGAACTGTGGCGAATTAAGCGAATTACTCCGCTCATAGTAACCAAGAATGGTGGCGAGTTATGCGAATAGACGAGTTAGGCGAAGACGGTTTAGCCGAACTTGATACTACAGAAAACAAGCTTTCCTCTGGAACCATGCGATTGGCGGCGACTTAGGCGATTTCTACTGTTGTTTTACCCGATAACCATATTCAATTACATTAAATCACTATCTCGTTCAAACACAAATAAAAAAGATAATACAAATATTAAAATTTTCGGTTTATTTGAAAAGCAGTTTAATAACGTTGAAAAATCATTAGGCTAGCACTTGGGAACAAGATTTTTGCATTCCGCAGGCTCAATGAAGCATTTGACAACATGGATCCACTATCCAACTGTGGCCTTTGCCGACCAGCTGAGGGTTTGTGTGTCCTAGTAAAGAGGTTTCCTTGGTATTTATGCACAGTAGTAAAGTACACAAAAATAACAACATGTTTTACTTTTAACAAAGAACAACTAGGCCTACTTGTCCAGAAAAACATAGCCGCTGCAGGGTGTGGGCTAAAATAGTGAAAAGTTTCGTTAAACTACGTGCTGACCTGCTCCTTCTACTGGCGAGCCCCAAGTGCAGCAGGAATCATCAAATTGATTAATTCTTGTTCATAAAAATCTATGGTAACCTTGGCCATGGATGTGTAACAAGTTATTTACAATAAAGTGCAGCCACCATTAAAAAGCGATGTAAAACTTTAGTTCAGTAAGGCATTTCGGTTGCACATAGCTGACACAGCAGAGTAAGGTATGACAGTAAGTTATATAACCACTAGAGGGCCCGCCATCTCCAGGATGGCAAAATTAAAAATTCTACAGTATTAAAAATGCTAAAACTCCCCACTCACTAAAATCGGTCCGTCGGAATACGCAAGCTTTTATAAAAAAAAATAAGCCTCTAGGTGCGTGGTTTGGTTGTCAAATCTTTACTTGCTTGACATACAGCTGTCAAGCAGTCCTGTATGGCGAAATGAAAATAAAACGTATGCAGTATGTAAAAGCAATAATAGAATAACGTAGCACCTTAAAGGTTAATTTTAATTTCTATCAACTCTGGCAAGCTTAAATTTGCTTTTTCAGGTGCCTATGCAATAGGCCTAGGCCTATGTTGCTATGTGAAATTTTCCCATGCCTTAATCGTATTCTTATGTTAGACGAAATGATTGTTTTTTCAGAAACCTTTACATTATAGGACGTAAGGTTTTTCAATTGAATTTTCATCCACAACTGTACAGGAAATTGTTTTGTGACCTGGGAAATGCTACCAAATTTCACGTTTGGGTATTCTTTATGTATTAAACACGCTGGCAAGCGTGTTAATGTAGGACCGCACTTTGATATGTTTTTGGATGTATATTTAGATGTATTTCATGACGCTTTTTGGGTGTAATTTAAGACGTATTCCACCTGTATTGTTGCGGCCACTCTTGTACAAAATGTGTGATTGCGTGTTTGGTATTAATAATTTATTGATATGCCACTTGTGGCTCCTTTTATTGTGTTTAGTAAGTTTGTACACACATACACGGTTCACGTCTTTACTTATAACCCTCCCTTCTCAAGCGTGATACTATTTCATACTGGAATATGGCAAAAAAACAAATATCACTATTTTCCGTTACTTACCCAAAGTCAAAAGTGGAGTTTTTGGTCTAAAAACACACATTTCTCACTTTTTCATGCCAATTTCTATCAAAGTTTTGCGCACGACCTGGAACTTGGAAACGCGCAAATTGCTAGGGAATTCCCAGGCTAAAAAAACAACACCATGCTGCCGTTTTATAGGTTGAAACAGGTTTTGTAAACCCTACCTGTAAGAACGAAGCAGAAGACGAAGTCCAAAACTACAGAATGTGCCGACAACTGCACTCTATGCGAGAAATCCACTGATGCAAAAGCCGCTGCTTAAAATGTATTCTTGAAGAATGTGCAGACGTTATATATACCAACTTTTACTTCTGTGATAATTGTGGTAACATTAAATTTTAATGATTGTTGTTTGCCAGTGATTGCTATTTGCCTTGTAATTGCATCGAATTTGATGTGAATTCTTTTACACTAACCTGATTAAAATCTCTTCATTGAATTGTTTGGAATTTTTAGGCTTTATATCAAGGTAATCCTGTCACGGGATTATTTTTATGCACCTGTTTTGTAGACACCACATTATATACCGTCTTTTCTTTGCATTGTGTTGTTTTTATGCATGTTCACGGTCTGCCGTATTTTACTTGTTTATGTTCTTTTACTTGTTCTTGTACACCTGTTTTTATCAAATCTCTTGTGACGTCTCACGTAGTTACCCCAAAGGCTAAATTAGTATCGTGTTTTACGTTCCACGTTGATTCCTTCATCGCGTGGAATTTGTTTGGTGTAGTACTGTGCGCGGCTGGGCGACGGTTGTCGGCAGTTACGTTTTGGGTTTTAGTGAGAGATGATCGTTTTTATTAAGTAAAATGCCATTAAAAGTTAACAAGGCAAAACCGGCTAAGTGACTAGCCGTTAGAGCGGGAAGATTCCTGGTCAAAGAAAGTTTGGTTACAATCCAATTTAAAAATGGGTGGTGCAACCTTAAAAAAAACACTTTGCCGAAAAAATTCTAATGGACGCTACAGATTTTTTGATTCTTAAATCCTACTAATGTTTTTATTAAAACGTGAAACTAACTAACTAACACTAGCAAACTAACCCACTTTATCTGGGCTTGATTCCATATTTGTTTTAAAAGTAATCAGATTTTGTCCTTAAGTTGTACAAGAATTGTAGGTGTTTTTCATGCAGCGGCTGGTGCGCATACTAATCTAACTAATAAAGTTATCGCAATTAAGCAATTATCTGAAGAAGAAAAAACTTACTAGATAATCTTTTTTCAAAATGATAGGTATCCTAACTTTTTCAAAGTTAAGGATTAAAAATTTATATTGCAAATACAAAAAACACATCACCTAGGCCTATATCTCATTTTATCTAAAATGATGTAGGCTAATGCTGGTACTTCTTGGGCGAGTTTTTACAAGCATGACTCACAGTAAATTAGTTCGATTTATTTTAGAAATGGTACAATAGGGACATGTATATTTCCTCATTCCGCAGTAGAAAACTTGAAAAATTAAACCAGTCGAAACTTCAGTTATAGCAATTGTTTTCTGAATGCGAAAATTAAACGCATTAAATTTCTTGACAAATAAGTTTGTATGGATAAGGAATGAAGAGACTGCCATTCGAACCGTCATTCAACTCAGGGAATTTTGACTCAGGATCAGGCAAAAACTCGAATCTCTGAATCATCGAAACAAGAAAAATGAATATTTCCATTCGAGCAAGCTGCTCGCCTAGACAATGACGTGGACCAACTGAAAACGGAATGACGTGTTCAGACTTAAAGAAATTTCCCTTTTCGTCGATGAAACGCTCCGGCTTAAATTTCTCCGGCTCATTCCAGTAGTTAGGATCGTTGTGAACCGCCCATATGTTGGGCAAGACCTGAAAATGTTGTTCATCTATAACCAACGATTTTACTAATGATATATTGTTAAAACAATTGCATAAAATAATCTGTAATTGTTAGTAACATCCCGTATCGCGATACTATTACGATAAATCGCTACTATTTATAACATCAGCAAAAAAGGCTCCAGAAAAAGTGTTCAAACCATACATTTTGAGTAAAAGTGATTTACTTCACGTATGTCTTAATGCTATTTTAGTATTTACGCCCTGAAACATGCTTGTGCTCTGTCCAGAAGAAACCTGATTTTACGTGATAATCAATTTACTGATGTCAAAAGAGATTTGGGTTTATTGCTGCTCTTGCCTATAAACTTGTTCTATACCGTGGTGTCTTTAGGTATGAAGTATCCATTTATTTCGGCATCTTGGCTTGTTTTATGATGAAAGGCGAATGGAGTAAACGTCCTGAATCTCATGATTTCCTGGATGAAAGCGTTCATGTACGGCATGTCTCGTTTATGAGACATTTTCACCGTACTCGATGAGCCTATAAGAAAAAATAAATACGCCGCTCACAGAATATGAAGATAAATCAGGCCAGTTTTTTTCATTTGTTGCATCAAGTAAATGCTATTTGCATATGATTTAAGCAATAATAAATTATATCGTGTTCTATTAGCTTACCTACTACTTTTCGAATTTCTTCTCGTAATTTTGTTTGAATCTCAGGATAGTGAAGCAAACAAATTAGGGACCAGTTTATAGTGCTTGAAGTTGTTTCTGTTCCGGCTTCAAATATATCTCTTAGGTATCCACGAAGCTGCTCGACCTACAACACCACATAAGCGATAGCAGTTTGCATGAAAAAGTAAATCCTAACGGGGTATACAGTACAATAGCATGGTAATTGACCAATTGTAACAAGTGCAATGAATAAATCTGAAATATCTTTATACTTACTTCAGCTAGCTTTAATCAATACATAAAAAATAACTAAAAGCTGTTCACATTGCCTTGAAGTAAGTCAACGGTTTTCTGGCTAGTTATTCAGTATATTTGAATTTAGTTATTGGTAATCCGCAAATAAGTAAGTGCATAAGTTTTCACATAACTGACAAGCAACTTCATGCTTTGAAAGCAATCGAATATGTAACCTGGTTATCGGTAACTAACTTGACATTTTTAAAACGTAACAGAATAAGTAACCAGTGAACCTATAATCAACAACACGCCAGTAGTTGCACACATGAGTAACTACTGTAATTCACATATGCGTAATTGCAGCAGTTACTATAATTTGTTGGGCGGTACTATTTTGAACTGGTTTAGTTGTAAATATTATGTTATAAAGCCGATGATGATTGGTTATCAAAATTCAAAGTTAATCAAGAGATGAGCAAGTATGTAAATTTCAATATGGTGCAGTTCCGAGGGAATCGTAAACATATTCAATAATAACGATCAGACGTCAAAGCGTAGTTTGTAATGATTTCAGATAAGAAAATTTGTCTTGGGTAACAAAAGTTAGTATGAATTTTTAGGTTTACTTTAAAACTCTTATCGCTTCCTTCTTTCATATCGTTCAAAAACGCGTCGATAAAATCTCTCGGATTTTCTTTATCGAAGGTTTTCTCGTGTTCAGTGATCGCTTCAGAGCTTATATCTGTAACAAAAGCAATCAATAAAGTCAGTATACTGTAACTTGGCTTTTTGAATTAATCTGAAAAGGGTTGACAATAGCTGTAAGAATAATTCCACTGCTTACGAAATAGCCTCACAAAAATAAAGATTGTCATAATAGTGGCGATTTTAGCAATTTAGCTTAAATAATAATTAAACTTTTGGTTGGTTTGGAGAATACTGTTTACTGAAATGCAAACAAATGCTTCAACTATGTAGCCTACTTAACGTTGTTTAGATTATTAAGACATTAGCCTCAAGATAACTTAAATAAGGTACCCATTCGTTTATAACAATTAGGTAATGTAATTCAATGTAGTAAGTTTCTCCTGCACCTGAAAGGTACTTGAAGTTCTGCTTCAGTTCTTCATAAAATCGCGAGATTGGGTAAACGTGAATTAATTTTGGGGCAAACATAATCGCCTGTAGTGCGAAGTTTTCAAATGCACCGTCAAATCTGTTCAAAAATACTATGAATTTTTTATTCAATCTGACAGTCCAACAAGAGAATATAAACCTAGCGGTTCACAAAAGAACGTTCTCGCATCCCCAGTCGAGACGTAATATCTAAGATATTATCTATAGATAATATCTAAGATATCTTAGGCTGCCAAATGCTTGTTAAATTTTAGCCACGCCAATTTCGTTAAACGCAAGAAGTGGTTTCAATTATGTTTTTCATACTTTTCGATATTCATACGTCTGAGATACAAATCAGATTTATTCTATGGAACTTTTTTCTAGGATTTTGATAAAGTTGATTGCTGCTACTGAGGTGCGAAAACAAGGTTTTGCAATGTTTGAGTGCAGGCTGCAAAATGATTTAAAAATTGCTGCATCAATCAGTAGCTACATCTAACCAACGAATCAAAACGAAGAACACTTACACATCGGAAAATATTTTAACTAAACGGCGTAATGTATCGTCATTGTATTCGTATCTTTTTCCCATGACAATACTTGAAATAACATTGCAGGAGGACTGTTGCAATAAATCCTAAAATAAAACAAGCAAAATAAAAACGAAATCTCGAAACTTATGTACATGCAAATCGGTAAGTAAGCTAACCTTAATATCAAATGCTTTTCCTTCAGTAGCTTGCACACTTTTCAAAAAACAAGTCACTTCTTCGGTAACAGAATTTTCCATACCCTTTCTTCCAACACCGAACCTTATAAAAAAGGTGTATTATTCTACTCCAAATTTAGTTTTGTTGTTTCCTTGTTATTGTTTTGTTACCGGTGAAAGTATTTATTTAGCTAAATTACAACGGAAAAAATTCAAACTGAAATGAAAATACCCAAGTGTTCTAGAGAGATCGCTTTGTACACTTGGGCTTCAAGGAATAGAATCGCTTTTAAACTTTGAAGCTAGATGTGTTAGGAATTGGTGGAATGTGAATTCGAATAAAAGAATTTCCAAATCATGTTAATACAAACATAAATTATGTTATGAACAAGCTGCATTTTGTTTTATGGGTCCTGTCTTACCATTTTATCACAAATTCATAAATACCGGACTAATAAAAATATTACAGCCTGCTTAAATTAAAACTTTTATAAGATGTGTATGTTCTAAAGTAGCTTCAGCAAATTGTGTAAGCAAAATTATGCTCACCCACGGAGTGTCTTTTGACCAAACTTTCTTTGTGACTTCCATAATGGTCCATAATCTGAAAATGTCAACCCTAATCCATGGGTAAGATTATCCAATGCTTCAAAATAAGGTCTTCCCGAAAACTTGGTGTGTTGCTTGACAAAGCACTAAAAGCAAATTTTAAGTTTCTTACATGAAGTTTAAGCGGATATAAATGCAGCAGAAGCTCGTCCGCTCAAGGAGTAGGTCAAAAGTTTTCGGACTTTAGACATTAAAGTCAAGACTCTAGTCATACTTAATCTTCAATCTCCGGCCGGATCTAAAGTACAACTAAACAATTAAATTGTTCTTGTGTTGGTGCAATTTTTTATTTTGCTTGTAAGTTGTTTCGTAAAAGTTTCTGGAATTAGCTATAGTCGTAAAAGTGAAAAATTTTCAGCGTAAAAGACAAATGCTATGCTTGTAATGAAAACATTGTTTGTTAATCAAATTACTTATGATGAAAACCCAGATACAACCATAACACCACTCCCTTTCTTATTTATTACAATTCACTATCATGACAAAGAAAATAGGTTTCATTCAAATAATCAAGGCTATAACGCTAAGGCTAAGGCTATAAGCCGCTCTTACCTGGTTAAGCGATTCGAAATCGTTTAAAACTACCCAATCCTCTCTTCCCATGCGAACTGATACAACTGGACCGTATTTTTTACACCATCCCTGGATTATTCTTTCGGGCCATTTTCCTAAAAACGGAACCACCCCCAAAATCGGGATTCCTCTTGGTCCTGGTGGGAATTTTTTGGGACGCCAAAACCAATAATAAACCCCAAGAAAAGTAGCAAGGAATAACGCAGCAGAAGTAAAGTCTAACATTCTATATGAAAATAGGCTGTTTTCGACAACAAGAAATTAGTAACTAATTACTGTATTGATTTTGGCCACAACAGTCTAGTACACACACATATATATTCACCTACACAAAACAAACAAAACTGAAAGAATTAAAGATATATTGTATACGCTTTGTCGTTCATTTCTAAACAATAATGTCGCGCAAAACTTGCAACTCCCATTTTGGTCGTAAATAGGAATATCTTGCTTTCCAACCTGACTTCCCTACAGATGTGCAGAACTACGAAACTGTTACGTTATAACACTATACATTCGAAATGTAGGATCTTTAACAAAACGAATGTCTAATCTATTGCGTAAAGTTTTTAAAAGAAAGTTGTTTATATGCTGGTTACGAAAAAGCTTTTGCAGCAGCATTTAGAGGCAAGAACTGATTAAAGTTTGGTATAAGCCTTGCATTTATTATTGTCTGAACCAAGGATAAAGGATTCACCATATTTTGTTTGATAAAATTATAATAACTCATTGTAATTAATATTGGAAGTTGCTGAAACATTAAAACGCAATGTCCAATGATTTGGATCCAAAGCACAAATTTTTTTTTCAGTTTTGCTTTGACGACCGCGAAGAAATTTTAAAAGACCACAATCTATTAAAAATCTACCGGTAAACGCTAATTTTCTGCAGTAGTTAAAGAAACGTAAATTTTGAGAAATTCTTGAAGAATACTAAGATACGGTTTCGGTCTCCACAAACAACTTAAAAACCACTGTGCGCGTATTTTTTAAAATACGGGTTTATAACTGCAAAAATGGCAAGTTGGCTGGCAAGGTTTGGGAAAACCTAAAATTGGTATATTACTTGACGCACCATGCAAGAAAAATACCACATCGCATTAAATGTTGCTTTTGTAAAAAGGTCACAAACATCGAGTAATGCCGTTATAGAGAAGGACCGATACAATGGAACTGTAGAGTCTATAACTGGAACAAATTTAGTTGCCTTTTGGTCTTGATACGTATATGCACAACAACAATCGTCATAACTTAACGCCTCGATATTTCTCTTAAGAAGACTCACACGTTGTTTACTCTGAAAACGAAATTTTACTGCAAATAAAATAATGAGATCTTTCATAAATAACGTTTCATAACATGCATGTACGAAAGTCGGAAAAACAACTTATTTGCCGGATCTTAACTCATGCACGCTGTATCACAAGACAACCCAAGAAACCTATAGTACAGCAATCAATACAAATCGGGAATACGAAAAGGCCCGTATTCGTTGGACAGCTTAGACTTAGAGACAGATGAACATATATGATATATATATGATTAAAACCAATTGGTTAAATATTTCAAAATACAAAATATACGGTTCATGCGCGGACACTGTTTAATTAATAAAAAGCAAACGTTACGTATCAAAAGTCAAACAGAAACGCAGTCACGGTATACTAGTTAATAAATACCCTAAAAAGCAGCGTACTTACAGCTTAAAGTGCTATCGTTGCAGAAACGGATTTTGTTACGTGGTTAGTATTTAAAACTTATTCATACCACATTCTCCACTTAAGCCAATTAGCGACGTCATCATTGTCGTTATAAAATATACCTTGTCCTTATGTTCAATGTCACGAAGCATAAAATCGTTCAAAAACATGTCTTATTTGACAGAGTATATCTAACATAGATTATATTAATACCAAGTTTTTATAATTTTCTCTTAGTATCGTCCCCAACACAGTTTGACATCAACTCAAAACTTCAATAGATCTACACACGCCGAATTAAAAAATCAAAAGCAACGATGAGAGAAGCACAGAAAGAACAACATTAGTACAACTAATTTATTCTTTAGACGGTAGAACTCACTTAAGTTGCCAGTTCGCCTGCGTTGCCGCCTATCGATTGATCTCGGCGAAAAAACCTATTTTTTCTTTAGCACAGTATTTATATAATCATTGGAGCTTTTTTCTTTCTAAAATATTCCACGGTCATGACAGTCTTTGGCTCGTGATAGGTTAACAGTCGCGTTTTCTTGATCAAAGTTCACTGCGTTGCAAATATGATAGCAAAGCTCGTCAATGAAATTGCACCCTTCGCCAGCTGTCCCCAACTGAAGTGCTCCGGCGGTACATGTCGCCGAAATATCTAGAAAGGTTGATGTTCTGGCAAGCATTCGCCCTCAAATGAACTACCCAAGGGCTAAGGTGTTCCATCATCAGCACTGTTAATGTGTTAATTGCAACTGAAAGTTGACTGTGTTTGTGTTACGTTGTTTTACGCTTGGTTTGTCATTCCACAGTGTCCTCTGCCTCCGGGCGGAAGCGCTTGTCGATTTGGCTGCGCTTTGTCTCTTGCTACATCGAATGTTGAGCATTTTACCGACACCAGTACTGCTGTGTAGACGTGCCTGGTTTTTACTGTTTTGAAATACATTATATAGTTAACTGCAGGTCTCTTCGAACTAGCAATAAGAAAATGCCGGTAGCTTTTGTTCATACATTTGCTGCAATTGTGTGTGCTATGTACTTATCAGCAAATGATCATGTGGGGCAAACACGATGTACGAACTGCGGTGTCCTTGATTACTAAATACGAACTTCCCTAGAGATGAGCAAAACTACCAAGATGTTTCGCTATAATGCTCCATATCAGAATTTTAGAATCTTTTGCGAAACCATTATCTAATTCTAATGGGTTTGCGAAGAAAGTTATTTAAATGCTGGTTACGAAAAAAGTTGTTTCGAAACATGTACAAACGTTTTTGCAGCCGTAATTAAAGGCTAGAATTGATTAAATTTTGATATAAGCATTGCGTTTATTATCATCGTAAATCTCTAACTGAAACAAATTTCGTTGTCTTATGGTGTTGATATGTAAGTTTGCACTAACAATTGTCATCATGTATCTCTCTAAAGAAGACTCACTCATTGTTTACTCTAAAAACGACATTTTACTGCAAATCGAATAATGAAATCTTTCATAAATAACGTTTCATAACATGCATATACGTTAGTCGGGAAAACAACTTATTTCTCGGATCTTAACTCATGCACGCTGTATCACAAGACAACCCAAGAAACCTATAGTACAGCAATCAATACAAATCGGGAATACGAAAAGGCCCGTATGTGTTGGACAGCTTAGAGACAGATAAACATATATGACATATATATGATTAAAACCAATTGGTTAAATATTTCAAAATACAAAATATACGGGTCATGCGCGGACACTGTTTAATTAATAAAAAGCAAACGTTACGTGTCAAGTGTCAAACAGAAACGCAGTGACGGTATACTAATTAATAAATACCCTAAAAAGCAGCGTACTTACAGCTCAAAGTGCTATCGTTGCAGAAACGGATTTTGTTACGTGGTTAATATTTAAAAACTTTTCCATACCATATTCTCCACCTTGCAATAAGCGACGACTACGTTATAAATTATACCTTGTCATTACCGCATGTTCTATGTCACGTAAGCGTAATCGTTCAAACACATGTTTTACTTGACAGAGTATGGATGAATTACGCAGTTCTATCATGTTTTAAGTTGTAAATGTAGCTGCCATTACTCCCATAAAGAAATATTTATGCAATCACAACATTTTCATCAATACTTAAAAATCAATAGTCAGTGTATTATGCTTATTAAACTTATATGACTATCCTTTGTTATGAGATTTTGAATTTATATTTTAAATTCTAAGAAATTTTCACGTCATAGTCACCATGTTGGATTGTTATTTGAACCCTAAATTTTATTATAAATAGGTTTGCAATTATTCGGATTAAACGTGTTTTTTGAAGATTAAAAGTACCCATTGCCATTCTAAAATGTAAAAGTTGATGACCATTGCTTATTTAGACATCTTAATTATTAACACATCATGATAACATCGATTAGATTGATACAAGGTATATAAAATATTACCTTAATATTGTCCACAACACAGTTTGACATCAGCTCAAAACTTCAATAGATCGACACGCATCGTCTCCCATTGTGTGAACATTGACCAGTCTCACCCGCTACGACTTGTAGCATTTTTCATGCCGAACATTTTAACTCCCATCACCTTCATGTATATAAGCTCGCACTTTTACCCGCGAGCAAAGTTAGCGGAGTAAATCACCGAAATCAACAGATGAGTTCTCTAAGTTAGCCATTGTGCATGTTATAAGCAGTAGTATTGCTTATGTTTTTGATTATTCTTGTTATTGAGAATGGGTACAGCACCTATAACAAAAACCTTTCGGCCGACAAAAGGTTAAAGTATTCTAAACGCAAGGAACAATAGAGTCAGATAATTCAACACATAAATTAAGTAAAGACATCCTCAAGGACATAGGAGGTCGGACGATTCAACCCACGGACGATTCAACCCGCGGACGATTCAAGGTTCTAGGTTGATTCAACCCACGGACGATTCAACCCACGGACCTTTCAACCCGAAGTACCTTGCTACTTCTTGGTCATAGAGACATGTTATCTAACTTCATTCTCTCCCTCGGTTGATTGGATTGACGTGCCGCCTTCTAAAGTGAGGAGATTATGAAGTAAAATTTATTTATTTTTAATAAGGCTGTCTAAAAACATACTTGATTTGTTCGTTAAGGCTCATAAACGAGTACTTGTAATAGACATCCTCCACATTCTCGCTGCGTTTTTTATTTATTAAATGGTAGATTTTACCGCGTGTGCTTTTTCAGTAGTGTCGTTAATGTCATTTCTTGCAATCTGCAAGAGATCTGACAAAACTAAGTTCGAATGCTAAGTCAAGGAATCACGGAAACTTCACAAATGTAGTATTATAGGTTAATATACAAAGGACTCAGTCTCCGATTTCCACAGAGCATCAAACCTGATGAAGAAAATTACGAGTCATTCTTCATATTGTAATATTAGGATGTAATGGAAAGAATAGGTTAGTACTGCAGTAGGTGTTAGTAGTAGTCTGGTTGAATTTGGGTTAGCCTGCGGTTATTTGAGGAAGGTTCTTACTTATATGCGACAAGTATAGTCCTACGCCAGCAAGCATAAACGGTTTCTATATTTACTGACACTGTAGGCACTAGCACATTTAATGCCCCCCTCTCACGAGCCCATTTTTTGGGCCATAGGCGTTTACGCGTCTTAATCGTCTTCGTTTATCAATTTTCACAATTCTTTGTCAACTGATTGAAAAGCATTGTAATTGCAAATCCTACCTAGTGCGCCGTAGCACACAGTTTGGGAACCACTGCAGTATTCGATTGAATTTAATTATCTTTCGTAATACTGTTTCAAATGGCCAATTGTTTTAGCTTTGTCAGGGATTACAGTTTTTTTTATAAAGAGTTTTTGCACATGGCAATGTTTTAGTACAGTGAAGTCAGACATGAGACGAGGAACTATTTTTTAGCGTCCGAAAGCAGAAAGTTCTGTTAGTTTCCGAAACGACCAAGGCTGTAAGCGGTGATGTGACAGAAAAAATCATAGTAACATGCCCTGTTCTAGTAAAAAGAATACGAAATGTTTGTTGGACGCAGTGTCGCCATTTGATATGCCATTGACATTCCTGTGTTAGATGATCGAACTGTTGGACAATGTCCGGAGTCCTTCTGACGGCTTTATTGGGCCTTTCACCGAGCACATAGACGGCGAAATTGCGACAAAGGTACCTCGAAAAGCAACATATCTCTGGTTCAAATTAATAATTAATGAAATGCTTTCTTTTGAAAAATGACCTAGTTTGCAAATACTACGTGATATTTGCACCGACGTCTGTTTGAGGTGTTAAGTTGAGTCGTCTTGTTAAGCTTCCGTTGCAAAAATATGCTCACTTAACAGGGAAGGATGGTTATTTAACCAGTCTCTTTCAAACGGATTTCTATGTACAATGTGTGGGACGAGCAAATGAACTGCGACTTCGACTGAGAAACGACACTGGCGTTTCTTTGCAGAGAAGCGAAGAATCGAGAGTGTTTGAAACGAATCTTCAAAGCAATGGAACACCTGGGAAGACTTGTGCTGATTTTGCGTGGATAGTGGTGAGGTAACCGTTGACAGCGTTCTATGAGGGAAACTTTCGAGCTCGTCTTCACTTAATGATGCAATGCGGAGATGATGTATTGCAAAAAAATCTAAACCATGCTCCTCGTAATGCGATGTCCATGTCTCCTAGTGCACAAAATAATCTTCTCAATGTTTTTGAAGTCGTGCAGAGAAATTAGTCAATTTTATATTATTACAAAAATTTCACTCCAACTCATTTACAGATGTTTTCTAAACCAACAGCAAATCACAAACCTCTCCCAATACCGAAAGTATATTCTTATCATCGTCATCATGTTCAGTCAATACAACGCACATATTTTATATATGTCATAAACCAATCATAAATCGACTCGAATGCAATACTAACAGATAAAGATGTTGTTTCTTACTAATGAACTTTTGACAGCAAGAGTGCGTCAGCAGAGGAAAGTAAACAAGTAAACGTGATAGCATTACAATTGTTGGTATAATTGCTACTAAAACTGCAACCACTTAAAAAGTAGGTCACTTTATCATACGGACACGCGTCATAGTTAAATTGGACAAATATACCTATAGCCACGTAATGCAACACACGCATATTTGAAATGACTCAGTTTTTCCTAGCCAGAGAACACAAAAGCGCTTACTAAATACGCCAATTTTCTAAATTATTACAATTCATTAATAGAATCACAGCAAGATGAAAGAACTACAATATCTAGCGAAGTGAACAATGCTTTCGGTTCATCTTTGATTGGTTCAGGTTAGCGTATTTTTAACCCATTCTACGTGGCACAGTTGGTAGTTCGACACCAACGCTTAACGCAAAAGTCTCGTATTCAGTATAAAGTAAATCTGTTGAATCTTCAGAACTCATGTCTAAAACAAACAAAGCAAATTGTTCAGAATGGCGAAAGCTCAATGTCACAGATCGCTTTTGAAACGAATGAACTGGAAGTAACTCATGTTTTCTGATTCACTTGTCAAAGGGAAGAAGAACGAATGTTATGCTTACACTGAATACGTTATGGTGCAAGACACTGTAGTTGGAACCTGCAAATACTGTTGTTGCAAGTGACTGCCAGCTTAAGGGTTTGAGTGACTGACTAAGTATTTGAAGAACTTTGTGAGTGCACATGAATACTTGTGTAAATCTACTCATATCGAGTATTCTACTATGATCTCTTTATTGTGTTGCGTGTGTGAGATTGTTTGTTATGGCAGCGAGTTTCACCTCAATAAAGGACGATTTTGAACAGCATTTTACGAAATAAACCCAGTTGTTTGCAGGCTTGTGCGATGCGACAAGCATAATTAATGTAGAGATGTAGTTCAGCATTATTGTTAAAATGCATATTGGAGAGAGGTGCGTTAGGATACCTGGCAAACATCAATGCCCCAAGTAGTTTAGGAAGCTTGTTATCGTCGACTGCAAAGTTTTAAAAGTTTTAATGACTACCAAGAATCAAGTGCAATAGAGTTTAATGAAGAAAATCCATATACTTTTATTTACCATTTTCATTTGGCCATTTAAAATGTAGTTTAAGTGCAAGTCAGAGGCAGCAACATTATTGAGGTTGGATTTATGGGAATGTCCTCTTAAAGCACTTAAGTTGACAATTTCATTGCAACTTTTGTAGTCTGCTAACTGGACAAATTGTTGGGGTTGTGAACTGTTGTTAAATATTATAATATATATAATTATTGCTTCATCGATTGTTCGCTGATCTGACTTCATTGATAGTGCATTCATTAACCCCTAATAGCCAATTAAGCATCACAGTACCAAAATCAAACTGTCAAATGGAATAATCCCGGGACTTATGACATTCCTTCACTACACCGAGATCGGGACAGAAAAAATGTGGGTGTAATTGGAAATCTGATTACAATGAAAAATGGATAATATTACAAAATGAAATAATAGTAAGAAATGGGTACAATAATTTTGTTGAAAAGTTTATAAAGATTTTCCAAATTTTTTGTTTGGTTTTATAGAGAAAATGTTACAATTAAACAGAAATTGCACACAAAACAAATACGGTTTCAAAGAGGAAAGATTAAGAAATCAACTACGATTACGTTACATATAAGATACAGTTACGGTTACATAGAAATAGGTATCTGATACAATTACGTTAAACTAAGGGAAAAAATTTACACAGATTACGATACACCAAGAAACTATAAGGTAAATTACACTAAAGAGAGAAGTTATTTATGCGGTTGTATGAAGTTCAGCACTGCTCGTGTCTGCCGGTTGTCTTGCGGGAGACGCCTCCGTCGAAATCGGCGAAAAATTTGCCTTCTTCAGGTTCAGATTGTGATTCATAAGCGGCCGAGTCATTCTCCGGGAGCGTCTCCTGTGGCAGACTTTCGGGCAAATTTACAACAAGAGAAGAAATAAGTATGATAATGCTTGGAAATAGTAAGTACTAGGGCTAGAAGTAAAATATCACAAAATGATGCATATTTCATCACAAATTCCATTTAGGAGTGACAAAAAGGAATCGAATTTTTTTCGATGGTTTGAGATGATGTTTGATCCCAAATGGTTGTCGGTGATAACGAATGTGACCTAGCCAGGTTATGGCGAAAATTGCTTGGTTCATTGTCAGCCGACGCTTGTCTGCGAAGGTTTTGTTGTCCACCCGCTTGCATGGTGTGCTTTATAAAGAGATGTATTGTGTCTCGTAAATGTGGTTTGCAGATTCTGCAAGTCCGTCAACAGAAGAGGGATCAATTCCTCCACGATTGTGCGTGTCTTATTCGTATGCATGCTCGTCAGGCTTTCTTATGTTTGCTCACGTGCTGCCGTATTTTACCTCTTCATATATACACATGTTTTTAGTCTGTCTCTTGCGACGTCTTACATCGCTACTGCTAGGGCCTAATTGGTGTTTAGCGTCCCGCGTTTATTTTCTCATTGCGTGACAATGGTGGAATCTGTGTTTGTGTGGTGTTGCTGGGATGTGCTGACCGAGTGTTGATTCAGTCTACATTTGGATTTAATAGAAGAAAGATGGTTGCTTTTATCAAAGAAATACTTATAAAAGTTACAAAACAAAAGGATCTAATTGACTAGCTGTAAAAGCGGGAAGTTTCCTGGCTAAGGAAAGTCTTGGTTACAATTGTGCTTTGCAGAGTTGATGGAGAGTTTGTTGTTGCATCGATGCACTTTGATTACGATTGCACAGTGAAAGTTTGTCATCGCAGTCCTGACGAAAATCTTGAGCAATTCGTCCACGTGTGAAGGTGTGAAGGAAGTGTGAAAG
Organism: Clavelina lepadiformis; assembly: GCF_947623445.1. Classification (NCBI taxonomy): domain Eukaryota; kingdom Metazoa; phylum Chordata; class Ascidiacea; order Aplousobranchia; family Clavelinidae; genus Clavelina; species Clavelina lepadiformis. The sequence goes on from NC_135243.1 coordinate 9,070,953, forward strand.
AAGTTCTACTAGGCGGTAGATCTGTCCTGCGTCATTAAAAAGCTGGAGCATAATGTCCTTTCCTGATGGCTCGACGTAGGGGCAGATATATTCTTCAATAAATGGGAAAACGAGTACGTTAAATACGGGGGGTGGGAGGGTGTTTGCACGCCCCTTACGATAGTACCTGTATGGATTCAACAGAGTTTGTTATGGAGTTTTAGGTTTGTTATGGAGTATGGAGTTATAGGGGAAGCAGCAATGCGGTAAGAATTAAGCACTGATAAAGTAACATTACAGCGGGTGATTGAACGAGAAATAGATGATACACGAGTTATTGGTAAGGTTATGCGAGAAATATAAGCAAAAGTAGAGTGAGTTGGCTGATAACAGCTGTACCGAGTAATGCTGTTGGAAAAACGTATTTCAGCTGTAGGGTTCTGTGCAATGCTTAATTAGAGATTTATTAGAACTCCTGACTATAGCATCAAGGTTGATTTTTAGTATATTTCAAAGCGTAACAGATTGTTGTAGTTGTTAATTGGTGTACTGTAACCTTGTAGTTAAGCCCAAACTGCAAGGACCATTTGTGTTCTTGATAAAATGCTCATAATTAAAGCTACATTATGCTGTGTTTTAAACAGATTAAGAATCTATGTCGAGTTTTGTTGAAGTAACTCAAGGAATCTTATCGATATCACATAAGTCAGTTGAAACAATTGAAATATTTGAATTGCAAAAAACTAGATGATTATACGATGTGTGTTGCTTGTGAAGGAGTTTGCACCTTTGTTTGTGAAATCCTTTAGAAATTTGAAAGACCGGTGTCACTGAACTATGGCGGTACATACAGTCTGTATTTTTGGTCAATTATGTAATGTATATTGAACTTTTACCCACGTTGATCTGTTTGAAATAGCAAAAATAAGGCGACAAGAAAGCAAAGCCTTCCTCTTCATCACAAAGGCATATTTTTAGCTAATCAAACCAAGGTTGATGACTCTATGGCAACCTACGTTGAAAGCAAACTCTCCAATTATACTAATATTATCTTATAATAACACTTCAAATTAATATTTGTAGCACTGTAGTGAGTTCCAAGCTGGCACAGACTGGCGATGTTGTGCAAAATGTTAGATGTTAGACGTCAAGGGCATTTTTGGATCATATTGTATGCATGCAATTCCTGATATGCTTCTGGATCTAAAGCATGGTTAAAGGTAGCTGTGGTTTAGCATTTCATTTGAGTTATAGTTTTTGTTTAACAGCAACCATTAATTGTTGTTGCATGAACCACGGTTCTTCAACATGCTACTCACTTGTCTGGTCTGCAATACAACTACTGCCATGGTTTTTGAATGACTTTAAGTGGATAGGTTTCATCTCGAGTCATTTGGGAAACGTAGAAATAAATGGATTTGCTAATGATGGTTTTTCAATGAGGGGTTGCGATCCACTTTTGGGTGGCCAGTTGACTGTTAGAGATCACCTTAATGATATCAGCTTACTTTACTGCACGTTCATTACCAGTAGAAGTAATATTAAAGGAAAACTGAATGCAGAACAATGATTAGATAAGAATATGAACATTAAACTATCTCTTTTTCTCTTTTCGAAACCCACTTTTACATCACCACAGCAGTCGGTCATAGATTTGCCATGCTCGCTTAATTTTCATGCCCTGTTGCGTCACACTGGACCTGGTTTTGGTAACCGTTCTTTTTCGCTCTTAAAACAGTGATTATGCAAATACAACAAAACTATTTAAAGAAAATACTTACAAAACAACAGAATTTATTTTTCAAACCTGAAGTTAAAGGCACAATATCTACAATCTTTTTCACAAGCACGCATTTCTATGCTACAACGATGCTGTCTGCACGATTAAGCACATTACTTGAAGCAGCTTGCTGTAATGATTTGTAGTCAGACTTTTCAGAAGTTCCACAAACTTTTAAACGGGAATGTACTATCTATGGAGCCAAAATCATTTTTATGCACATAAAATGTAACAACGTTTTCTAAAGTTTTACACTCGGTTGCTTATTAGTTATTAACACTAGAAGGACGGGGCGCGTCAATTGACGCATTTTCAACCTAAGTGCATCTATAACTTTTAAGTGGGGCATCGCACAACCGTGATATTTCCTGACTTTTCCTACATTAGTGTTAGGTAACTAACCCATGAATATGAAGTTTTTATTTTACCGGTAGAGATAATTAACGTGGTCACTACCTAGAAGGACGGGGCGCGTCAATTGACGCATTGTTACTTCACACTACAAAAACCAGTTCTCGCAATAGAGAGCAATGTTTTGTTTCTGCTGATAATTACAGGTTTATCGAATTAGATCAGAGCTGCCAGCACAGGGGTGTAACAAACGTGTTGACAAACTATGCAAGTCGACTTTTCCGCAAAACAGAGTAGTTTTGTCACAAGCGCAGCCTAATTTCGGAATTTTTGAAGTTTATCGAAGCGTAAGTGTTGTAAGAGTTTCTTAGTTAGATAAATTAGATGAATTAGATAAATTCGTCGGGTCGGTGGTTGCTCGTGGCGTGACAGGAGGGCGCAATTTCCCTGTGAAGAGTTTGTGGGGGAATTCGTGGGGATGTCCGATGTTTTCCCAAACCATGGCAAGAGACAGGTTTCTGGAGCTCATACGATTCCTTCGCTTCGATCTGAAGACGGAAAGGCGTTGGAATCTATTGCATGATAAATTTGCACTCGCTTCAAAACTTTGGAACAGTTTTATATCAATCTGCCAAAAAGCACTCATTCCCCAGTGGAAGATAACTGTGGATGAGCAACTATTGCCGTGTAAGGCACGCTGCAAGTTCATTCAATATATGGCCAATAAACCAGACAAGTTTGGTCTAAAGTTCTGGCTGGCAGTTGACGTTGAAAACAAATATTTATTCAACGGTTTTCCTTACGTTGGAAAAGATGACGCAAGGAGCCCCCAAGGGAGTGTGCCCACCGACGTTGTACTGAAACTCATGGCTCCGCTTTTTCAAGGAGGTTACAACGTCACTTGCGATAATTTTTTCACCTCACTTGACCTGGCGTTGCGACTTGCGGAAAAGAAGTGCAGCCTCGTAGGGACAATGCGCCAGAACAGGAGAGAAGTCCCGAAAGAGTGCAAGAAGAAAAAGGAGTTACGTGAAACAGAAGTGTTTAGGCACGACGGCTTGTATTTTCAATGCGATTACTTTTGTTAATTAAAATGGACATAGCGGACATGCGATAGAAGTAGTTTTTTAGGAGCAACAGCACAGTTTTCTCAACAAAAAACGTTAGATTTGCGCCGTTTTGACCTTTTGCGTCAATTGACGCGCTCCGTCCTTCTAGGTATACGAAAATTGCCGTCCTTCTAGTGTTAATAAGTTAACGACCGCACCCATTTGCAAAACAATATCGTGCGATATTAAAATACCTTGTAATTGTGACTGCACCAAAAGGCGCCTTCCAGTACTTGCAGAAGGTGTGCCAGATTCTATCATTTTTATTTATTTCCAGAATTAATGTTGATCCAGTATGTTTTTTAATTCAGTTAAAGCTTAGCCTGACTTACTTAAGTTATTGTTTGCATGTGGTATGACAAGCTAGTTGTCAGTAAACCTGTTGTAATCCTACGTTTGTTAGCCACGTGATTGAGATATAATTTACTAGTATTGCCGATTATTACTATTTTGTGCAGACTCACAAGGTAGTGATCATTTCCTTACTTTGGCGTTGTTTGTACACTTTCAGATGGTAAGTGATATTACCCTGGCTTCTGTACTTATAGAAATCACACATGCTCCCCACACCCATACACGACAATAGATTTGTAGCTGTTCTGTTGGTCTGTTCGAGTGATCATTTCTTTCTAGCCTTTCAATAAAAAGACTTTCAAGAAATCCATGTGAATTTCTAATATCCAGGGTAGGGTTGAAACCAGGCCTTGCTGGCCCAAAGGACACCCCCTAGTTGATCAGTAGTTATAGATCAACGGGCATCTCCAATAAAGACTTATTAGCATAGATGCTGGAAAACAACCTGGGAACGTAATAAAAGGTCTATATATACACGAAGTTATTCAGAGCAAGTTTCCACATATTGTAAAGTTTTTTATGTGGTTTAAAATGTTTATCAAAAAAAATTCATAAACTTCAATCAATAACTAGAAAATACTTTTCCAAGAAATGATGTAATGGTATTAAAAAATACCACCAAGACCGCTGCATGTTAACATAATTTGAAACGTTATCTGAAATCCTATCCATGTTAAAGTTATAGTAGGTTTTTATGAGTTTTAAGTTGGCATTTTTTACAATTTTTGATTATTATTTTTCAGCTCATAAGTCCTGCCCCTCCGGGACCAATGAGCCAGAGGTATGGCACCTATAGTCCATTTCATGCCTTAGTTAGTCTCATGACAAAACAATGTTTATTAACGAAAAAAATACGGGTATCTAACAAACATTCAATTCCATAGTAAACGACAACTTTTGGGTGGTTGCAACAGATGAAGGTGCAGATAAAATCTTAACGATTCAATCTTTTGCGACTCACGTAATGTTCTCATTTTTAGGAGAAGTAAAGAGCAAGATGTCTAGAAATAAATATTAAACTAGTAAGCTTTGCAATATAAGGTACTCAAGAGCCACGAAGGCGCAAAAGTACCACTGGCCACCTTTTATCTTCCAAGTACTCCACTGCTGGTCATTTAACAAGAAACTTAACATATCTCGTCCTATTCTATCCTTATTTGCTATGCTTATTTCCTGTAAAACTTTAGTACTTTAGAGCTATCTTCAGAATTACGTTCAGCATAGTTGTAGTTTTATCGGAAATTTCTGTTCATTCTGTAACACGATTTTTTTCTGTAATTCGAGTGTGTATAACGAAATGTGTAATTTTTACAAGACCATCACAATAATTTGCTTCGCATTTCTTGTAGTCTAAAACAACAGCTATATAGAATGTTTGACTTTACGCTTGCTGCGTTATTTCTTGTGACTTTTGTGGGAGTTTATTACTGGTATCGCCGTCCCAATAATTTCCCACCAGGTCCAAGGGGAATCCCGTTTTTGGGTGCCTTTCCTCTTTTTGGAAAATGGCCTGAAAGACAATGTAATGAATGGAAAAAAAGTATGGACCAGTCTTTTCAATGCGCGTGCTGGGGAGAGAAGACTGGATAGTATTAAACGATTTCGAATCGATTAATCAAGTACGTACATATTTTCAACAAATAAAATTACTTAAAGTTTCACTACAATAGGCCCATTGTTTATGTTTAGTGAAGTCGTGATCAATACATTCCTGCAATATATAAATTTAGCATAGGCCTAACGTGACCCAAGCAAGTAACTTCCTGTTTCCTGCATTCCAGTTTCTTACTTTTTTTCCAACAATTTCCTGTTCTATCTTACACACGCTCTTCACTTTTATCCGTATGTTTACTTTTTAGTTTAAAACCGCAAAATTAATTCAGTGCCTCAAATGGTCTGCTGTGAAAGGCAGACGTCTGAGCAAAACAACGAGGTAGATTTAATTTGTTGAATTTGCTTCACTATAATGTACTACACGAGCAAATCATGAACAGGTGGTGAGTAATTTTCATGAAATGCCATCGTTAGTGAGAACAATGTCTTTTTTCATTTTAGTTTCATCGTTTTACCTCAAAACTTCATTCAGAGCTTTGTCTAAGCGTGCAATTGAGTACATAAGTTTTTTGTTTTGGCTTAATATATTATCTTGAGATTTGTAGGGTGTGGAACCAATAGGCCAGAGTTTACTGAAGCGTTATAATTATTTATTCCATATTTAAATTTTGAAAATGTTAATATAGTTATAATTAATATAATTATAGTAATATATAATTAGAAACGTCATCTAAAATCCTCTCTATGTTCAAGTTATCGTAGGGTTTTATCAATTCTAAGTTGGAATTTTTTACTATTTTCGATTATAATTTTTTGGCTCATAAGTCCTAATGCTCCGGGACCAATGAATCAGATGTATGGCTCCTATAATTCATTCCATGCCTTAGTTAATAAATATTGTAACGAAAAACAATGCTGGCATTAAACAAAGATTTAAGTTCACAGTAACATGAGTATTTTTCTGTTAAGTTTGTTCAAGTGTTTATACCAAAATGTGTAATATCTACAAGACCATCACAATAATTTGCTTCGCATTTCTTGTAGTCTAAAACAGCAGTTACATAGAATGTTTGACTTTACGTTTGCTGCGTTGTTTCTTGTGACTTTTGTGGGAGTTTATTACTGGTATCGCCGTCCCAAAAATTTCCCACCAGGTCCAAGGGGAATCCCGTTTTTGGGCGTCGTTCCTCTTTTTGGAAAATGGCCTGAAAGACAATGTAATGAATGGAAAAAAAAGTATGGACCAGTCTTTTCAATTCGCGTGCTGGGGAGAGAAGAGTGGATAGTATTAAACGATTTCGAATCGATTAATCAAGTACGTACAAATCGTTAATTATATTGCAATTTTAGGCCTGAGCTTTTTTTCGTTGTCATTATAGAGAATGATGAAAAGAAATTTCTAATTTTGTCGCACTTGTTTGGAACGCTACCAATTTTCAATCATACAGCGTTCATATAACTCGATTAATTTTCATGTTATCAGCCTCTGCAACTGAAAATAAAGGTCCCACGACAATTAATCGTGGGAAATTGACCGTGAACAAACTCAGCGGGGACAACTGACCGTGACGTAAATTTACCTAGAACCAACTGACCTTAAATCATATTATCACTTAAATCATATAATTTGAATAAACAACAATGCTAATTTGCGTAATAAATAATAATAAAATGCGTAGCGGTTGATTTGTGTCGCCGGCCAATTTGTTGCCGGTCAGTTGACCACGACCAATTGTCGCCGGTGAATTTGTTCACGGTCAATTGACGTGATCCCGAAAATAAACAACTCATAAGCAAACCGAACAGCATAAAGCCAAGACAAAAAAAACAATCATTAAGTGATTTGAGTCGAAACGGCAATCGTTATCAACAAAGTATTCATAAGACGTATATAAGTGTTACGGTATCTATCAGTAATGCGGCGATACTTATAATAGTCGATTAAATAAAGTCATAAAATACTAATAGTTCCAAAACCACTGAATAATTTCTACGTTTTTTGCCGTGGCTTTTTTGAAAGTTGTAATACATAACTCACAACACTTTGTTCGCCTTACAGCTTACGTAATACTTGTACAATTGCTTTTGTAGTGCTTCGTCAAGCAATCCGACAAGTTTTCCGGAAGACCTTTGTTTGAAGCCTTGGAAAAATTCATCCATGGAAAAGGTTTGTCATTTTTAGATTATGGGCCGTTGTGGAAATCGCAAAGAAAATTTGGCCAGAAGATCTTTCGTGGGTGAGCAACTGAGCATACTTCTGATTACGCATTTCCAAGATTGTTGCAAATTGCAAAATACCGCACTCACGCTTATAATTTTCTCCTGTAATTTTTATCAACGCAGCCCGCAGAGAGCTTGCAATAAATTTTAGGACAGAATCCAAAAACAAAATGCATTTTGTTTATAACATATTTTTTTATTACGTTGCCGTGAGTTGTGTATTCCGTCATACACACCAATTTTAAAGATCAAAAACGATTTGATTCCTTGGATCTACTTCTATAGCATATAAAGCAATCTGTGTTTAATCCTTGTGTGCTTTTGATTTCTGTTCTGAGGTTTATCTTTTTGACTTTTTTTCTTCTGATGTAGCCTGAATGGCTTAATCGGAAGCAAAATTACAAGTAAATCAGAAACCTGTAAATATGAAGAATAATATTCATCTTTTGTATAAGGATCGAAATTGAAAGAAAGGATGTGGATAGTTGTGTTAACGATGAAGTGCCATTTCTGTTGGAAGCTTTGCAAGCCACTGGTGGAAAAGCATTCGATATAATGGCTAGATTATACTTAAAGATCTGCGTGTGAAAAGATGTTGCTGGGATGTCGCTTTTATTCATATGTTTTTATTTCAGAGCATATTGCCCAAGTCATCCTGCAATGTACTTTGCAGTATTGTATTTGGGAAAAGATATGAATATGATGATGATACAGTATGCACATTTGTGAGGATATTTTTTGACGTGTAAGTGATCCTTCAATTTGATCAGTTGCTTAAATATATTGCAAATGTCGATTAACGCAGCGGTTCTCCATTCTTTACATAACCAGCACTGTTTACATTATAAAACCGTATTTTTGCATTCCAAGTAGCAGTAATAATGTTTTACAAAATTCATGGCACAAAATTTTGTAAAACGTGCCGGATTGGCATCTCAGGCGTGTGATTATCAGAGATCGTATGCACTATTTTCACTAGTAGCATGAGCTTTGATAGCAAACGTTGCAGAATATTTCTAGTGCGGTTGAGACCAGTTTAGCATTGAACTACACCAATAACTGCCATTATGTTGTTAGCCTATGCAATTAACTGTACACTCGGCCAGAAAGTTTGTTGCCGAATATTTATGATACCTGTAAAAAGTTGCTTAAACATCTATGCATCGCAGAAAAACTGAGATGATGTGATTGCGGACAGCGAGTGCGAAACTGGACATTTAAATCTAATTCAAAGCGCCTTTTTGTTGCAAGTTACAACTAAGTATATATGACATTGTGACATATAGATCAACAGGTGCATTTCATAATAACATTTCTGAGGTTAGGTTGACATCACTACGCATACTATATAACTTTGACAGATGCAACCTTGACTAAATAGGACGGCAGTTTTCCACGGGATATCGTGCCTGCAAAAACGAAAATTTTGGCGGGCACGGTAACGTCAATTCTTTGTTTTTTTTTTATTATAATCGGCGCTCAAACAACCTACAGTACTTTGCATTATTTCTTTAAAAATAAAATACCGTAAATGACAACGCCATAACATACAGTAAGTGATATGTCAAAATTTGGTTGTGAAAAAGATTGTCGATCAGTGGAACCATATAGTCAAAACATACATGTAAGTATATGTTTTATTTATAATAGAATTAAATAACGGCAGTTATTGACATATTTTCACTTCTAGTCTGGTGTCGACCGCACCAGTATGTTTGAACAAAAGTTAATAGTCTGACTACTAGTAAGATCTTTGAATTCATGCTACTACCCCGACTATATACCGTATATATAGTCACCCTACCATGCTAATTTAACTTCAGAGATGTCGTTATTACGTACTACTGCACTAATTAGTCGGACTGTTTTCATCATGACTTCTGGTTTGATCTGTGCCCACGAAGTAATAATACAGTATGGTTCATGCTAACTCTAGTCGGACTAACGACCGCTAGCATGACCGCTAGTTCATGCTACTAGTGAAAACGGTGCATACGGCCGGAGAGGAAATTAACGAAATAATCCAAACTATAATTTACATGTAAACATTTAACGAGATCCGTAACGCACAACTGGCTAAAATCTACCAAAAAGTTTGAAGCTTTACATTCTAAGTTTCAAAGTTTGGTACGAGAAATGAAGAAGCTATTAGGGTGAATAACTGAGTTTATTTTTTGCTGGACTATCGCTTTAAATAACGAATTTTAGAAATACTTTTCAACAGATTCCACAGCCAATTTGACAATTTCGTATCTCAGCTGATTATCTTTGCACCAAAATTAATTTACATCTATCCGTTCTCACAATCCTATAAAAGACTGAAGAAGGCGTTTAAGGATTTTGCAGGTGACTGACCGTATTGAATTATAATATCTAAAATATCATTGATTAATAGGTATCTGTGTATACTCAACGTCAAAATAGTGCAAACATCGTTAATTGTAAATAACTAAAGCCAGGGCCGAATTAAGATTTTGATGAACCTGGGGCTATATGGTAATTAGAGGCCTATAATTCATTTCGTTCATTGTACCAACCACAATTAAAATATAATAGCAAAAGTTATACCCGATGTATTTATTTACAAAACACCCATTCAGATGACATGTTTTCTGATTTTGTTTAATAACATCATCGGTGTCTATTTTTTCCAAAATTTTGTTTTCAATGCAGAGTACAGCTAAGGATTGAAACTTTTCTGGCCCATAGGCGAACGCAATTGATTTTTACTCTTTTGAGCACTGAAAAGGATCGCTCGCCCGAACAATTGGAAATCATCAGACAAAGATACATTCTTAACACAACAGATACGTTAGGAAATGCATACATGAACTCATTTTCATTGATAAATCTAAACATCTCAATTTCTTTACTGCAATCACTGTGAAAATGGTGCTGTTTTACCAGTGCATAAAAATGAATCATCTCTTCAGACAGTGATTCTTCTAGAATCTAGATCATCTGGATAATAGTGAAGCAATGTTTTTAGCACTCTTTTCAAATTTACATTTAGACGTAGGCATTGGTTCTGCCAGAAACGAAAATCTTCTTTGAAGCCGATCATATGTTGCAATTCACAGACAGAAGAATTTGGACAAGTAACGGTAATTATGAGCCTACTCTGAATCTGCTCGATGGATCAAGTGATTTGTCTTCAGATACACCTTTACCATCCAACTGTCTTTTTCTTCGCTTCTTGAAATTTCTTCTATATAAGTGATGACAGCAATTTAATAATTCTACCCTTTCTTCAAATTCCTGAAATTGGGATCCTAATGTTCGAACAAAGTCTTGTAGACCCTGAAGCAAGTTTGTTGCCTCATTCAAAGTAATTCTGCTGTCCTGCAGCGTCTGACTAGTTTTATGAAAACGTTCCATTATGCATCACCATAACTCGTGTAAAATACCGGTTTCAAGGTTTTCCATTGATAGGATAAACCCCTTGGCGGTTTTTTATTCTGTGATTGTTCGTCACCGTCTTCAAACAGTGCTTTCAAGACCTGAAAAACCGCTTGGTAATCGCTTGGCATTTTGCATCATATCGCGCCTCTCAACGTGTGTCAGACAAAGGCTTAATTGTTGACAAGTGAAGTTGTTTTAGTACGTCAGTAAGTTCGTCGGTTCCACCGGTGCGTTGAAGCTGAAAAGAACACACAGAGACCTTACATAAACATGAAAAAACGCAGTGCCGCTTGGCAAGACTCAGCTGCACATTTTCCCTTAACATTCAATGAATGTGCTGCACAAAGAATGAATGCTGCTAGATTAGAGGTGACGAACATGCGGCCCACAAATCGGTTCGACAATCGCTCTTGCATGGAGAAGCATTTAGGGGAGAACAGCAGTCTAGAACTTTCTTTGACCTGTTTCTAATCTTGGCCCAATGCGATATCAAAAGCTGATAGCACGATTGAGTCGCAGCTGTGTGTTTTCAATAGATTGCCGCACTCAACCGATGTATTTTTTGCAGCCGCTGGAGCAGCTAAAAACCTGCCGAATGAAGCGTTTGCGCTTGACTGCTAGTTATTATGCAACATTTTACAGGTTACTAAAAAGTTGTGCGGCCCGCTTACTCAACTGTAACTGACAAAGTTACCCGCAATAGCGAAAAGATTCGTCACCCATGTGTTAGATGATTGTATTCTTTTATTATAACTTGCATTCCTCTATATTTTCCGCTCATGTTAGAAGCGTTGTCATAAGATTGCCCTACTGAGGTCCTTGTCTTCTAAAAACTTTAAAAAAAAGTCAGCTAATCGGTAACCATTTTCCTCACGGTTGGGCAGACACTTGAAAAATCGTTCCACAGGAACATCCGGTAAAACATACCAAAACACTATTGTTAGCTGGTCAATTTTGTGACTTCAGGTGTTGAGTCCAGATTTTTTTCATTACAAGGATGTCAATAAAGTCCTAACATGCACTTGATGAGAAATATGGAACGTGGCGTTTGCCTTTGTTCACTCGCTTTTGAATATGCTCAGCTAAAAACGTATCGTATTCTGTCAATATCTCCAAAATTCCTAGGAAGTTACCATTTTGTGGAGAACCAATCAACTCTTTACTTCCGCCGAGTTGACTGAGTTAACTCTCTTGATGACAAGAATTGTACCACGCTTAAAATTCGAGTCAGAATTTTACACCAATACTTTCTGTCAGATTCTTTTTGCTCTTCAAAAGCTTTGCAAATGCTCGACTTTTTTACCCTTCGAAAAATGTATATGGAAAAACAACGCAATTAAGTGCTTTTCAGAAGATTCGTGTCTGGCTAAGTCGCGTTGTGCATGTTTTCAATCGCCGTAACCAACTAATGTCAGCATAATTTCGTCAGAGTAAAATGCAAAAAGTTTACACAAAAAGCAATAAAGTGATTTTTGTTGAAGGTGAATAGCACAACCGATTCGACACCCTGATCTGTGCTTTATCACAGGACTTTATTTGCCGTATAAAATCATATCACATGACTTGCCGGTAATATTTTTGCGAAATAAAAATAAACCCTCAAATAAAGCAAAAACCTTGACTTTCATAAAGAATTGCTTGAAATCCCGGGATTTGAATAAAATGAATCCCAAGATCAGGATAAAAATTGTTAAAATCCGGGGATTCCCCGGACTCGAAGCCCTATAGTCTTTCTACTAAGATCACATCAGTTGCTCTTAGTAACTTATATCAGTGGGCCTGGGGCTGCAGCCCCGTCAGTATCCGCCTTAATCCGGCCTTGAGTTTAAAGCAATTTGATTGAATACTTCACTTACGGTAAATATCAATTCCTAAACTAACCGAAACGTTCAGTAATGTAACTATATTGTTTTTATGTTGACAATCTTTACTTTTGTAAAGTTATCTATTAATTATGTAGTGAGTTTATCATGTTCCAGCTATTATACTCACGCACTCCCATGATAATGCAAGATATCAAGTTACTATATAATTTGATAATTATTTACAGAGATAACCAATAAAGTGTTCAATGAGCATGAGGAAACGTTCGACAAAGAACATCCAAAAGATTTTATCGATGCTTTTTTAAAGAACATGAAAGAAGGAAGCGATAAGAATTTTGATGTAAATTCAAATCTTCTTGCTAACCAAGAGAAATTAGTTTTTTTATGTGATATAAGTTTCAGTTTCAATATCTTTGCACATGTTTTGAAGTAGGCATAACGAGAAGTTAGATCAATTAATTGGATTTGTTGTCAATGGTTAATTACATTGCATTTGTATACAACGTTTGGACGTACTTTCTCAAACGAACTACTGTCGCTTATAAACCTTTTATAGATCGAGCATCTTCGTATGTACTTACGAGATATACTTGAGGGCGGAATAGTAACAACAACAGACACTATAAACTGGTCCTTGATATTTTTGCTTCATTATCCTGAGATTCAAACAAAAATACGAGAAGAAATTCGACAAATTGTTGGTAATTAACAAAACACTCGATAGAGGTGCTGCCCAGTTATATTGTTATCTCCATAACACAAAGAAGCTTGTGTACATGTATTTCTTCTTACAGGCCCATCGGGTTCCGTAAAAATATCTCACAAAGATGACATGCCATACACAAAAGCTTTTATCGAAGAAACCATGAGATTCGCAACAGCTACTCCATTAGGCTTTCAGCACAAAACAAACAAGGATGCCGAAATCAACCGATATTTTATACCTAAAGGCACTATGGTATAAAATAATTTGGGCAAAAGTTACAATGAACTCGTGTGTTTTATTAACAGTAAACAGATTATCAAAAAAATTAAGTTTTGCTTTAGTTGTACCTGTAAGCAAGTTTTGTCGTACGTTAAATATGTTAGCATCAGTAACACAAACAAGACATAAACCACTGTTGCACAAAAGATAACATTTGATGACTTTAAATGGAGTTTTTCATTTTCTGATGTAATGCAAAATCAAAATTTAATTTTGTTAAATTACTAACAACTACAGATTTATTTGTCACAATTTTTTAACACATTATTGTTTGTTTTCGCCTCAAGTAAAAGGAACAAAATATTTAGGTGACGCCCAACATATGGGCGGTTCACAACGATCCTAAGTACTTTGAGGAGCCTGAGAAATTCAAACCTGAGCGTTTTATTGATGAGAAAGGTAACTTCGTCAAGTCTGAGTACGTCATTCCTTTTTCGGTTGGTCCACGTCGTTGTGTGGGTGAACACATTGCTCGGATGGAGATATTCATTTTCCTTGTATCGATGATTCAGAAATTCGAGATTTTGCCGGATCCTGAGTCAAAAATCCCTTGTTTAGATGATGGTTTCGTTGGAGCTACTTTTGTTTCTTGTCCTTATAAACTTATTTTTCAAAAAATATAATTTGTTTCGTTGTCGCATTCGGGTAACACTTGCTGTAATTAAAACACCCACTGGGTTAATCTTTTTGTTTCACGACTGATGGATAGCATACAGGTACCTTTGTTAAGCAAAACGCACTTTACTGTCAATGTTTGTAGTTTGCGTTTCGTATCGTTCTTGTGTTTCTTTGTTTATGATGCATTTTCTTGTGCTAACTAGCGCAACTATATATTGCGATAGATTACGCCCAATGTAATAATTCTACTATAACCCAGTCGAAAAGACGTTATTTTGCTGTCTCGATTCAATATTACGTTTCATCACATGTATAATCAATAAAGAATCAGTATAATCAAGTTAAACCAACAACGACATTTGTGCTTATTGATGCCGCCCAAACTACCGACTGTTGGATAAGTTTCAACATCAAACTAATTGTGAAGAGCGTAGGCGATCTAGTTTACAACGGCAGTCAAGTTACAAACAACTTAAACTGAAGTGACTACTTTAAGAATCGTCTAAATAAACTCCAAAATCCTTCAGATATTAAAACATATCGGTTTATTGGTTCACTTTTTCGATGAAAATACTATTCACCCAATTAGGCTACAATGTGGACATTCGCTTTTCATCAAGCCCGAAAAGGTGACTGGGGGTCTTATGCACGAGACAGAAATCGTGAACCACACCCGAACATCGACAAAGAATTTTTCGGATGTTGAAATAGTCTATGCTTTTCCCATGTGTATGTTTATAATACCGCGCATTTTTTATATCTATAAATAATACCAACCATTCCGGCTTTCTCATGTGAGTGTCGTTTCAATCACTTCCGCCACTTCCGCAAGTCAAAAGCGACTCATGCACGACACCCAACGGGACACTTAAGACACACTACATTTTTTGATCACCACAGCGGTTCCACGACATATGGCCGCGGGAAAATGACCGCGAACAAACTCACCGGGGTCAACTGAACGTGACGTAAATTGACCGCGAACAAACTGACTGTGATGTAAATTGACCGCGAACAAACTAACCGGGAACAGACTTACCGGAATGAAAATTGACCGGGAGGTAAATTGACCGTGGGAGTCCTGACGTACAGCTTCAATCTGACAATTTACTTAACTAAAGTGTCCATTGTTATTGCAATGAGTCCATTGTTACTACATGAGATAGGCTACAACACATTGTTTCATAATCTCATCAAACAACTCGTCTAGACCGGGAAAATGCATGTAACAATAGGAAATCTATGAATAAAGGTGAAAAACCCGTAGGGTCACCCTACACCCTACAAGGGGCCAAAAAACTCTACGAGTGGCAACCTTGACTGCAATACACATACTAAATTGGATAGTGACTAGATAGCGACTAGATAGTGAATTAGAATTTTGACCTTTTGACGGCCAATTTGTCGCCGGTTAATTTGATCGCCGGCCAATTTATCGACGGTTAATTTTATCGCCGGCCAGTTTACGTCACGGTTAATTTGATCGCCGGCCAATTTGTTGCCGGTCAGTTGTCCACAACCAGTTGTCGCCGGCGAGTTTGTTCACGGCCATATGTCGTGATCCCCACCACAGCAGCTATACATTTTCAGGTGACAGCGCAACGCATCTTCAGACGGTTTACTCGTTTTTACTTGCTATACTACAGGCGTTGACTAGATTCTTCTGCAAACCGGGACGCATGCGATCGATCATCATGCTGGTTTTGAGTAGCTCTAAAAATTAAAATATCGTACATCTTGCAGAAAACTCTTGGAAATCCTTCGAAAATTGTTTACATTTGCTGTTGGAATTGCTCCGGAGCAGAAGATATTTCGAAAGAAAGGCTGTTAAACCAAAATTGTGCATAGGCCGTGATAAATGTTGTCAGTATTTTGGAGTCTTCCTCAAGGGGCTTCTGTCAAAACCCTGAAGTCGGGTCCAGTTTGCCGAAGACTTTTGCTCCAGCGAGTTTCATCGACAGTAGGTAGGCAGTGTTGCCCGCGGCAAATGCTTTTGCTCAGGTGCATGAAATTAACACATATTCTGACATTGGCGTTCTTTTTTGGTACCACTATATATCATTGGTGAAGACCATTCTGTTGATTTGGTCACTTTCGTAATAACACCCTGACGTTCCGTGTTCTGGAGTTCCTCCCTCACCACGTGTTTAAAGGAAGTGCTCTGCTGATCATATGATGCAATTCGGAACTTCATAGACAAAAGAATTTTGTCAAGTATCGGTGGATATGAGTCTACTCTGAATCTGCTCGATGGGATGAGTATTCGGGGCATCATCCAGTATAAAAAGCAATTTCAACCGTTTGGAAAAAACATTTCGTTGCCACTTCTTGCATTTCTCGCGCCACCTACCACTTCGGCTGCAAATCGTCTATAATGGTTCCAGCAACTGGAGGAAAGATTTCAGCTGGTTCTACGATTTTCTTTACCACGAAAAACCTATACCATGATAGCAGCCACATCTGCTATACATTTGGCTCACTTGAAACATTTTTATGACTTACTGGCGTGCCGTATTGCCAACGAAAATCAGCAATACAAACAGTTCAAACAGTATTTGCAAAACATGTTGCTCTCGGAGTTACCCTCCAACATGTAATTGTATTATTCGATTATTCAATTCGCTCGTTAACCGACCGTTGAATGCAATATGTCTCTCGATCCTTATCTGACTCCAATTTGCACTCTTCAGAGAGATACCTTTTCATAAAACGAATTTTTCAGAAGTGCAGTGTTCTTCTTCTGTGTAGAAGAAGGTCGGGTCACCGTAAATGTGGGGTGACGTATGCTATTTCTAATCGTTTCTCAAGGTTAGCATAACATTCATAAGGTCTAAATTGTTATATTGTCCAAAATATAGTCGTAGTCACATCAGAAACAATTTCATCACCATTTCACATCCGAATAGAGCTACCACTTCGATTGAATAATGAATAAGCCAGAAGGGCAAAACAGAAAAGACTGAAGAGACTAGCCTGCTATTTTAACCAAGCCTAAGCTTTTATATCGATACTCATCGGCCAATCAGCGAAAGACACGTTTTTTGCATTACTACGTATAGATATGTCATTTTACGTCACCAAAGCTTTTGACCACAAGTACCATCTAAATTCATACACTCTAAATTGCGTATGCTACTTGAAAACACTCATATCTAGGTCAGTATGTCTGTTTAGCGATACAATGTTTGAATAACAGGATTAACCAAGTATAATACACCTGTCTAAACATTACATTTCATCTAACTGGAGAACACACAATCGCATATTAAAATACCAATTATATAACTTGTTACAATTTACTATCACGACCGCCACACAAGTATGGTCGGCTCAGTAGTTAGGTGATTAGGCTAGTGCGCTGAGCTTCCAATAATGTCGTCCGTTTTCAGGCGCTCTTTAGCCTATCTAGTGGCGTAACCATTGTTGGTTGCATGTCTATTTTCAAATTTTTCCATCACCCATTACTGATGAAAATGTAACATTACGAATAATTTTAAATCAGCTAGTGCAGTTTCTTAGCACTGAATTTGATGATGGTACTTAACAGTGACCGCATAAATAAGTTTTGTTGCACTCTCTATGATAAGAACGTCCGCCAGTGGCGAGAAAGTGTTTATAGAATAAAATTGTTTCCGAGAGGATCTCTTGGGATGTGCACTTTTCTTGTGTTGCAGACCGTTTCTTTGGGCAATAACTTTGTTTCAAATCAAGATTTATATGTTTTTTCATGCTTGATATTTTCTCCAATCTCGATCCATATGGAGATTTACTCAAACTCTTGTTACAATTTACTTTTAAAAGCAGGTTCTTACAGTATTTTATTCGCTAAACATTTTAGAAATGAGTTTCTTCTGCGAAACAACTTTGTTGTTACTTTAGCGCTTTTGTTATGGAAACAATTTTTCAGTTAGTAAAACAGGAAGTTATAGCATAAAGCCAGGAAGTTCTTTGTTTCTATTCCGCGGAAACAATACAGCAATAGTAACGACACTGAAGAACGATTTACTGTAGTTTGCTGGTACTTGTCCTTAAAGCATAAAGCGCATTGCTTATCACCGCTTTCCAATTACCAGACGTTTACGTAGGTATTCGGCTTGGCTTTAGGTTTGGTTCAGGGGCCGTGGCGAGGTTTGGCGCGCCTTACGTTTGCGGGCCTAAAAATTACGGGAGACGTAGCAATCAATTCTAGATGGTCCGGGAACATTGAATTTACATGATCTAAAATGCAAAAATTTTTCGCGGCCTAAATTTTGTTCTGTACGGTCTCCAAGATCTCACAGCCTTCATTTCTTTGTTGCTATGCTTTGCTTTCTTTGTTCTGAGCGCCTAACCTAATAACTCAAAGGTTTGACAGGAAAGAACACAGCGTTTTCTGTCCTGGCATGATGTTTTCAATCAAGTGACCGTTTAAGCATCAAACTACATGAAAGTAATCTCAAAGAAGGAGGTGAACAATTCACACAGAGGTTCGATTTATTCAACTTTGCATTTATTGCCACATTCTGTTGAGATTAAAATTTTGTCTTTTAAAATTAGTGCATTCCTATATTAAAGCAGAATAGCGACGTCGTCATTACGCAGCACTCGTTAATACCTAAACCTCGTCAACATCACAGCTTCGATTTCAAAGAAATGGCCTAATGTTTCAAAACTGAAATATAACATGGAAGCTGTCGGCGAAATTTGCAATGTTATTTTGTCAGCATGCTACTACTTTATAAAGCTTTTACTGTTATAACGATTACTCCCATGAAGAAATATTTGTGCAGTCTCATTCTTAATGTTTCTTTACATTGCGTTACGATTTTGGAACCATTTTATACATCAATAGGTGGTATTACTTCTTCCTGCCTCAAATAGATCGCCTTTTACAATCCAAACAACATAGCCTTACCTTGTTTTATAGCTCTTTTTGTAACCAAAAATGGGAGAGATTAAATGAAAGAAAAACGGACAGAACTGTTGTGGTGGTGTGCCGCGTGTAAACAAAAATATCCCGTATAGAATGACTCGAACACACCCGGATCGATTCGTATCACCGCCAAACGATCACATGCTACCAGCATTTGGAGCCCAATGACATATAGCATGAAGGAAACACTTTTTTGCGTCAGAAATTGTGACAAAAATGAGATTGAGAACCAAATGTCGTTTTGCAAATGACCCCGTCACCATGCAGTACAGTACAGTTTGACAAATGTCCTTGTAAGATGTAACCAATAAAGTACAGTTGTTTGTTTCAATTCATAAATATTCTTCCATATAAATGTAGATTTTATTACTGTCGCAATTCATTCCAACTTCACAAAAAACTAGAATTCATTACGAGGCACAAACCTGCACACAAAAACGTTCACGGCGCTGAGTTATCTCAAATTAGACTGAAGGATTATACTGTAGATAAACAAAATTAGAGAAAATCGTGCACACTATTAGACTGAACAAAAAATTGAGTTTGTACAGAATAAGGAAAACCAATAAAATTGAGAAACTGTAAAAACTTCGCAGTGACACACCAGAGGAAAAAACTTGCCTACTTTAACTACATGCAAGGCCTGGCCTATGAAATGCATACACCAAAAAACTTATAATCACGATTTTGTTATAGTTATCAAAACAGATACTGAAAATGCATAAAACATGTAGGCAAAGCTGCAGTATATCTCAAATGATCTGAAATAATATAATTCTGGTCCTCTAATAAGGTTTTACATGCGAAGCTCGAAATGATAAACAATTTTTTAAAGTGCTACAATGCAGACGTCCAAATGCATATTCGTTATCTGTTCTAACATGATTTAGAAGTAGTAGCATTTCCGTAATTCTCGTCCAAATCAACAGAACGATAAAGTTACTGAGAAATCAACTGTCACAGAAAAACGTCATTCACCAATTTATTTGTAATGTTGGAAGTAATATCTCCATAACATAAAAGTTACTAGAAAAGATAACGATAAAACTTGTATGTCATCTCTTCGTACAAATAAAGTCTAGATCGATTAATCAAACAGGTGTTTTATTCAGGGCGAAGTGTTCCGTAAATGCGAAAATTAAACGCATTAAATTTCTTGACAAATAAGTTTGTATGGATAAGGAATGAAGAGACTGCCATTAGAACCATCATTTAACTCAGGGAATTTTGACTCAGGATCAGGCAAAAACTCGAATCTCTGAATCATCGAAACAAGAAAAATGAATATCTCCATTCGAGCAAGCTGCTCGCCTAGACAATGACGTGGACCAACTGAAAACGGAATGACGTGTTCAGACTTGACGAAACTTCCTTTCTCGTCAATGAAACGTTCCGGCTTAAATTTCTCTGGGTCGTTCCAATACTTAGGATCGTTATGTACTGCCCATAGGTTGGGCAAGACCTAAAAATGTTGATCTTTTATGTAAAAAAACTTTGTTTTGCGATGTTACAAAAGAAAATTGCAACAAATATGCTGTAGTTATCAGTAGCATTCTTCTGCATCACTCAAAATAAACTACTAACGTTTACATCATCAGATAATGAAAACCTTCATATAAAGTCATGAAATATAATCAGTTATACAACAATAGTTTACTTCATGTATGTCTTATCAAAACTAAATTATTTTTATACGCAATGAAACATACTTGCATTTTGGGAAAAAACCTTACTTTTTGCATATTCTGTTTTATAATATTGTTTAAAAAAATGGGTTTATTGTTACACTTTCCAAAACCTTGTTTTATACCGTGGTGCCTTTAGGTATGAAGTATCCATTTATTTCGGCATCTTGGCTTGTTTTATGATGAAAGGCGAATGGAGTAAACGTCCTGAATCTCATGATTTCCTGGATAAAAGCGTTTATGTACGGCATGTCTCGTTTATGAGACATTTTCACCGAACCCGAGCCTATAAGAAAGAATAAGTTTACGACTCACGTGTCACAAATTTGAATCAAACAAGTTTTTATTTTGTCACATCAATACCCTATTTCTCAATACCGCTACAAATCAAAGCTTTTTTGACCAGGGTGAGTCGAACTGGCACAGTTGGTCGAGAAAAGGTAGCATGTATATGTTTGAAATAACAGTGTAGTTGTATCGTTTGTTCTATTAGCTTACCAACTACTTCTCGAATTTCTTCTCGTAGTTTTGCTTGAATCTCAGGATAGTGAAGCAAGCAAATTAAGGACCAGTTTATAGTGCTTGAAGTTGTTTCTGTTCCTGCCTCAAATATATCTCTTAGGTATCCACGAAGCTGCTCGATCTGTAAAACCATATTAGCAAAAGCAGTTTGCATAAAAGAATTATGCTAATGGGATATACTCAAATGCAATGCAATCAACCAGTCATAACAAATACATTTAACGAATCTAAAATGTTTTTGTTGACACCTGTTTCAGCTATAGCTTTGATCGTTACCTTGAAAACAACCCAAAATTGTACACACCTGCCGACGTTGTACACACCGCTTCCCTTGTTACTTATTCAAAATTTGAAGCTAGTTACCAGTGAACTGCAGGTTACGGTTACTGCCTGCTAGTTACGGTTACTTAACACGTTTAATGGTTATGGCTCGGTTAAATTAGCAGTTTAAGTGTCTCACCTGTCAAATTACTTACTAATACCTGTTGTAAAATTCAGGGTTTTAAATAGATTTACAAAGAATAATTTAAATTTAGATAGGTTTGTACAAATTGAAAGGATTTCGTATGATTTTGAAATATTACCGAAAATACAAATAAATCAGCAGAAGTGCAAAAATTTCTTAA
Organism: Clavelina lepadiformis; assembly: GCF_947623445.1. NCBI lineage: Eukaryota > Metazoa > Chordata > Ascidiacea > Aplousobranchia > Clavelinidae > Clavelina > Clavelina lepadiformis. The sequence continues at coordinate 9,092,876 of NC_135243.1, forward strand.
TTCTAAATTCGTGTAAATTACATAAAAATTTTGAAAAATCAAATAAATTTGAACCATTTTATCAAAGTACTAATAAAAATTTAAAACATACCAACTAATTCATAGAAAACGAATTAATGATAATTGAAATAGATTTCAAAAATTTAAATGGATCTAACCATTGCATATAATCTCTAATTGGCGTTATCGTTTCCTTTGCACATAATATAGTGTCATTATTTGATGGATAATAATGACTTTTAATATTTAGTTATTGCTAAAACCTTTTCGTGAGTTCTCAATATTTAGATATATATACGAATGATTTTAGGTAAATTTTTAACATTTTGTTCATATTTATTTTTCTTTTAATTGAGTTACATTTCTTTTTAAATTAAAATGTTGTTTACTAGGTCATATAAATCTATTTCAATTTGTAAAAACTTATCTCAATTTACACTAATTATTGTGAATGTTTTTAATACACCGACTTGTGCAACTGATGTCGAGTGATTTAGCAAGTAAAAAAATTAAACTTCGAATAAGTAATTCATTAAGTACCTAGATAACCTATTACCAACTGTATGTTTAGAATAGTTTAGTAGCTGAATTATACCTAGCCAGGGGACGGGTGTAGCTAACTTCATGATTTGAATAAATAACCGAAAAAGTAAACCGGGAACCGGGAACCGGTCACCAACTTCACGTCGGTAATTTGAGGACATGGGTTACCGTGGTATGTCAAAGCCACCCATGCGCAAACTTTGTTTTGCGATAACCTTTTTGAAATTGCTTGGTTGCAATGGTTATCTTATAAGGTTCACTCTGGTTTAGAATCAAACTTAAAAGGTTTAAGTAAGTATAAGTAGATTTTACTTGGATGCAATTCCAAGAGAGCCGTATACAACTGTTCAGTAATAGCAGCGTCAAAGTGTAGCTTACACGGATCTCACATAACAGTTTGTTTAATTCGTAAGTATAAATCAGTATTTGGGTTTACTTTAAAACTTTCATCGCTTCCTTCTTTCATGTCCTTTAAAAAGGCGTCGATAAAATCTCTCAGATTTTCTTTGTCCAAGGTTTTCTCGTGTTCAATGATCACTTCAGTGGTTATATCTGTAATACGATACTCCAATTTGAAATATCATAAGAACGCAAGAATATAGTAGTGTAATGGCATTTCGTACTATAATGCACTTGGGTTATTTATCAGATTTGCATGGAAAAGTTACATTCAAGCTATATTATTGTCTCCGCCACCTCTAAAAATTCTTTTCACCCGGTAACATTATTTCGCCGCGCAAGATTAAAAAGCGTGTTTCACCGCGCTGTACATACACATATACGCATATGTTACTATAACTTATAATGTACGGTACTTCGCAAATGGTTTTAGTATTTCACAAAAGAACAAAGTTACAGTTGCAACAAAACAATCCCATTACATAGGAGATATAACGTTACCAAAACTAAAGCTTGCTTATAATCAATCTTTATTATAAACAATTTTATTTTTCATCATTAGCGTGGTGAGTACGAAGAATAAAGCTTATGGCTGATAGCAAATGCTAATTAACGGTAAAAAGGGACACTTACTGCCCTTAAAAAGTGCGCAAAACTAATAATGATAATCACTTGCTGATAACAACTCTATAGCACAGCCACTAAACTCAAAATTTATTATTTCCATTTTGATACTTAAAGGTCTGAGTTTCTTGTGGAATCAGTATACTTACTGAAGTTCGAATAATTTCTTCAATTGTGCCATTAACGTGGTTTGGGATATTCCGACGTTTGGTTTAAGATATACAATGTACCCGTTTGCCTATAGTATTATACATTATAACAATCAATTCTTTCCGCACCTGAAAGATACTTGAAGTTCTGCTTCAGGTCTTCATAAAATCGCGAGATTGGGTAAACGTGAATTAATTTGGGTGCAAACATAATCATCTGAAGTGCGAAGTTTTCAAATGCGCCATCAAATCTGCTCAAAAATATTATAAACTGGTTATTCAATCTGACAGTCCAGCAAGAGGATATAATCATAGCGGTTCACAATTGAACGTTTTCACACCCCATGCGAGATTGAAATTACAAAGTTGCAAATACTTGCAACATTTTAGCCATACGTGCATTACTGATCTAGTCTTTTCTTAAATGTTTACATGCAAGATTTGAGTTTAATTATTCTGTTTATCCCTTCCGATATTCAAGCGCCTTGGATGAAAATCTGACGTGTTTGACACAATTTTGTACCACAATCTTTGCAAAATCTTATTGCTGAAACTGGGGACACGAAAATAAGTTATTGCTGTCTTGATAGTACGGTCTACATAATGAATATCGAACAGTTGCATTAACAACTAATCAGCGGATCAAGAATCACTTACACGTCGGTAAATATTTTAACTAAACGGCGTAATGTATCGTCATCGTATTCGTATCTTCTTCCCATCACAACACTTGAAATAACATTGCAGGATGACTTTTGCAATAAGTCCTAAAGTAAATCAAGCAAAATAAAAACGTCATCTCAACACATATGTACAAGCAAATCGGTAAGTAAGCTAACCTTAATATCAAACGCTTTTCCATTGGTGGCTTGCAAACTTTTCAAAAAGAAAGCGAATTCTTCGTTAATACAATTTTCCATACCTTTACTTCCAACTCCAAACCTTATAACAAATAAGCATAGTATTATACTTCAAATTTACGGTGTAGTACAAGTAAAAGAATTTTGTGGTTTTGTTGCCGGTGAAAAGATTTCTGGATTGCTTGTTAACTAACTTTCTGGCCCTGTTGAATTTGAGTAGACGTGCATGCTTATTTTGAACTGTGATGTGATTTAGCATGTGTTGAAAATTGTTAGACCGCATTTCTTGAAACGTGTGGATGAAACAAATTACTGTTGCCTTCTCAGCAAGTCAATATTGAATGATGTGCATGACGGAACTGAAGTGTCAAATCCGACAATTTACATTCCTGTGAAACTTAGAGTCAATCAGTAATGAATGGCTTTTTATTTCATTTGAGTTTAGGGGGATAAGAATGTTATTTTCATTAACCAGTTCAGTGCGAAAGGAGTGATATTGTCAATCGACCCAAAGATTCATTTTGCTTGAATGTTTGAAAAATGCGATTAATTATTTTTGACTCTTTGTATTTCATTGATATATTGACTCTATACTTTATATTCAGAAACAGGCAAATTGTCTCATCTAGAAATTCAGTTTTGGCTCTCTTTTATCAAGTGTAAATAAATTAATACAACTCATTTCTCATTTGTGTTTGATGAAAACCGGAGGTTAATGCACTTGATTATGTTGAAGCGAAATGGTTACGCCGTATTCAAGAAAGTCTTAATACCAATAAAATGATTTTAGCGCGACTTCGGTAAATTTTTGCTGTTGATTTCTACGATTGTTCTCTCCGACGATTCCTGTCATTTACAATCCCGCTAAAGATTTGCTGTTTACTGTTTTAAGTGCTTTGTTTTTCCCTTATCTTTTACGTTACGAGTTTTTTATACCTTTCCCATTCCCAAATCTTGTTCGAGGAGGACAAAGCTGTTTAATTAACTTTCGGAAGATGATGTATTTTATTTTTAGTCTATTGGTTTATGTTTTTATAATTATCGGTTATGATCCTGTTTTAAAGTTGTTTTGTTTATTTTGACGGACTGACGATGCCTATAGATGTATAAGGGAAATATATTTCATTTTTAGACCGCGCAAGTCGACTCTGGTTTATTTCACTTATTTCACATTTAGTTGTCTCAAATTATAAGCATTAAAAAGGTTTATTGCAAAGCAATCTTGGCAAGCTACTGTTTATCCAAAAATTTGCTCACCCACGGAGTGTCTTTTGACCAAACTTTCTTTGTGACTTCCATAATGGTCCATAATCTGAAAATGTCAACCCTAATCCATGGGTAAGATTATCCAATGCTTCAAACGAAGGCCTTCCCGAAAACTTGGTGTTTTGCTTGACGAAGCACTAAAAGCAGAGAAAGTTATTCGAAATGTTATGAAAAAAGTTATGAAATTTTCTCGATTTACTTGAAGTTATAAATTTAACAACTTATAGCGTTGAAGACAACTATGGCAATTTCGGACACTTTCTATAGGAACATTGTTTGTTAATCATATTACTAACCATGAAAAACCAGATGTTACCATAACACCTCTTCCTTCCTAATCATACACTAAATCAACATGATAAAGCAGAACAACTTTCATTGAAATGAGCCAGATAATAAAAGAGAATTTCTTACTTGGTGAACTGATTCGAAATCGTTTAAAACTACCCAATCCTCTCTTCCCATGCGAACTGATACAACTGGACCGTATTTTTTGCACCATCCCTGGATTACTCTTTCGGGCCATTTTCCTAAAAACGGAACCACCCCCAAAATCGGGATTCCTCTTGGTCCTGGTGGGAATTTTTTGGGACGCCAAAACCAATAATAAACTCCAAGGAAAGTTGCAACAAATAGCGCAGCAGAAGTGAAATTCAACATTCTATGCAAATGTTTTTTTCCACTAAGTAACTTAAAAGAAATTAGAAACAAATTACCGTGAATTTTTTGTAACGATCAAGTACATATTATATACTGTACTTGACAAACTAATCTGATGGGGTTAAAGAAGCGATCAGTATTCGCCAGATAAGAGCAAGATTACACAACTATTTTGTCATCGTTATACGGCTATACTAATCTCGAGGCGACTGTCTGCAAACTTATGTAACGTAGCGATTACTATGCAGTTGATTTAGGAAATTTTTGCGAAAACAAGTGTTCATATCTGCATAAACAAAATATTTTTGTTGCAAAATGCCTGCAAACTTTTTTGTAGTAGTACGTTATAGTTAAAGCTTATAAAAATTAGAAAAACAACATTGCGTTTGTTGCTGTTTAAAACAGAAAAACAAAAAAAATATTTTTCAGAACGGAAAGGAATCACCATATTTTACCCGATAAACTAAAATTACTAAATGTAAATCATATTGTATAAATTGACAACTGACAACAAGCTTTATGTATCTGAAGTTTTGATGTATTCTGGCATTGACAGGGATACATTGTATGTAATAGCTCTATGATACTAATAACAGTTTTAATCGTCATTACGCAAGTTCCGTTCATAATTAAACCTTGTCAACACCACATTCTCTAGCTTAAGCAAATAGCCTAATCTTTAAAACAGGAACTTTGAAGGCTGTAATGAAGTGTATATTGGCGATATTTGCAATTTGTGTTTGTTTGTTAACTACTTTTGTTTATATAGCTGCAATTATTTTCGTGTTAGTGTAATAAGACGTAATAACATATCAACGTGTTGGCCCCAACAACCCATAGTATATAGAAATACAGTAATCTCGATTTACACCACGTTTTGATAGGACTTTATTTAGGAAAACCGTCTCCAATTAAAGCAATTCAACATGACATAAACATATATAAGCTATCTTTTTTCCAATACAACGAATAAGAACGAAGTCAGTGATAGTGTACGTAGTTTGTTCAAGGTTGTTTCGAAACATCTTAACGTTAAGGATGGAATTAAGCTATACAAAAACGTCATCGATATGGCAAAAATTTGGTAAAACCAATTTTTGAATTTCTAAGGCAAAGAAAAGAAACCTTTATCGTTACATTAAACTAAATTTATGAGGTTAACGGTCTTAACGTTAAGTCTCATTGGCACCTTTTTCCCTAAGAGGGAGACTTTTGCAACTAGATCTACAGAAAGTCAAATAAATGGTTAACTTTTTTCGTCGAGCGTGCGTCTTGGGTTTCTTTCGCTTTCTAACGAACTGTTTACGGTACATTAACCGAATTTTCTTTTGCAAAATTAGATTTCTGTGAAGTGTTATCGACAAACAAATTTACAAAATAGTTGCGCAAAGTCTACCAAAGTTTATCTACTGTACTGTAGCAGGTCGCCGTTGCTGTTCGTTGCATAAAGTAACCATTCAGCTATGAATATGTTATGAGAAAACTGGTTTCTTCAAACGTCGTCATGCAAGATAAACGGTAACTTTATTTATCTCACTTTGCCAGACTTAAAATAAAAAATTTTCACTTCATGCTGACCTAATTCTGATAACAAAAATAAGTCAAGTTCGTCCACATGAAGGCTTGAATGAAAATATTGAACACAATTTTAACAAAATAATACTTCAATACCTGATCATGATATCATGCAATACAGTACAGTAATACCCGTTAAGCTTGCATCTCGATAAAGTAGGCAAAAATTTATTACAAAATCAACATTAAACTTTCTCATAAATTTATTGGTATTTACCGTAAGTAAAACATGATAACTTGTCATGAAAAAAGCTAATCAAGGAACTTTACTAAAGTTCAAGATTTATTAAACATATCACGAATCATTAACTGATGCATATATTGCGCACATTATTTACAAATGTGTCCGCCTGTTGCACGTGAAAAAAATTAGACTGCCTTCAGTTGAAGCATCCATCAGGTCTTGGTTACTGATTAGCGCTTTCAGTTGTAGCATAGTTCAGTTTTATTTCAGTTTTATTTCAGTTATACTTCAGTATTAGTTACTGTATTTAGAAAACCATAATAATTGCTAAGTTTGCACAAACTGCTCAAATTTAAGTTGCAACCTCAACCGGGATCTCACCGGTACAATGAAGAAGACTCGACAAATCTATCCTGTCACTTAAATTGACCGGCAATCTAAGTAGGCAATGTAGGTTGAAAAATATCGTTCGCGTGACATACAAAAAGCCCTGAAGTGTCGCGGGGCAAAGGTTTCTAGAGCAAAAGTGTACGAGTAACACGTAAAACTGAAAGCAAGCTGCTGTAAACTAGATAGGAGTCTGAGCGACAAATTTTGTTTGAGTCTGTCGAAATACGAAAACAAGTAGGTCTAAGCGAATACATCCCATATTTTTTTCATGTCAGCAACAAACTACAAAAATACATCAATATGGTGTCCAATTTGGCTTATTACATCACGCAATAGCTAGAAAATTTTCACTTTCATCAAAAATGTTACAAAAATGGGATTGAGAACCAAAATTCGTTTGGCAAATGACCTCGTACCCAATGCAGTAGCTTGTTTCTATTTGCAAATAGACTTCCATATGCTGTAGATGCAGATTTTGCTACTATTGCAGTTTATTCTAATTTTATCAAAATCTAGAATACATTACGAGACACAAGCTTCAATACCAAAACATTTTAAGAACTGAGTTTAGACTAAAGTGAACTGAAGGAAAGACAGACGTATGCGATGAAAGGTATTGAACAAAAAATGGTGCATACTGTTAGATAAAAGTCGCAATTACGTTTGTTTAAGAACTACCATCATCAGTAAATGTAAAAAAAAGCATTTATAAAATACCCCGGAAAGAAGATTGGATTTTTCTCTTCCTTTGAGCCACATGTGTACTTAATGTTTAAAATACTGAATAAATATTGATCACGACTTCACTATAAATACTGATAATAATTATCCTGTATGGGAAATACAATACAACACGTTAGCTATAGTTAAAATGATTTGAAATGGTATATTGCTTGTTGTCATAACTTATATTAGGTAACCATGTTTACCCTGTATTTAAACAAAGTCCAAAGGTTAAATTGTGAAATGTAATCGCGCGTTCCAAAGTACAGAACGAGCATTGACCCACTATTTGTCGGCGTTTGGTCTAGATTAGATCCTATCTATACGTTTACCCGGTTATTTATCTTCTTCCAAGACATCTAATAAACGCCAACCGTTGACTTTACATGTGCGTTTTAAAATATATTAGTTGTGAAGCAACTTTAACTTTATTTGTTTATCAACAACTTTGTGGGCCAGTTCGGTGATAAATAAATTAAAACAGTAATAAATTGTAATAATTTATGTTTGGCCTGTTAACAACACTAAGATATTTATGTTGACTGCTGGCTAGGATTAGCGTCATTTAAAAAATACCTGCATTACGTGGCTATAAGATAAGATGGGAGTTAGATGTTTGACAAGAAAAACAGCAAAACGCAGCAGGTGCAAAAAGCAAAATAATGTTTAGATAATGGGAGATACATATAGCTGAACTTGACACATTGAGACTTAGATAAATAATAATCAGTGTTAAGGTTAAGAAGCGGGCATCTCCAATAAAGACTTCTTATCAGCATAGATGCTGTAAAACAACCAGGGAATGTACTAAAAGGAGTTTTCACACAAAGTTATTCAGAGCGTGTTTCCAAATATCAAACGACAGTAGAAGTGTTTATCAAAAACCAAATTCATTAACTTCAATCAATAATTAACTAGAAAACACTTTTGCTAGAAATGATGTAATATTGTAATGGTATTAAAGAATACCACCCAGACCGTTGCATGTTAACATAGTTTGAAACGTTATCTGAAATTCTATATCCATGTTCAAGTTATAGTAGGTTTTTATAAAATTTAAGTTGGCATTTTTTACAATTTTTGATTATTATTTTTCAGCTCATAAGTCCTACCCCTCCGGGACCAATGAGCCAGAGGTATGGCACCTATAATCCATTTAAGCTTAACATATCTTGTCCTATTCTATTCTTTATTTGCTTTGCTTATTTCCTGTAAAACTTTACTACTTCAAAGCTATCTTCGGAATTACATTCAACATAGTTGTAGTTTTATCTGAAATTTCTGTTCATTCTGTAACACGAGTTTTTTTTCTTCTGTAATTCGAGTGCGTATACCGAAATGTGTAATTACTACAAGACCATCACAATAATTTGCTACGTATTTGTTGTAGTCTACAACAAAAGTTACATAGAATGTTTGACTTTACGTTTGCTGCGTTATTTTTGGTGACTTTTGTGGGAGTTTATTACTGGTATCGCCGCCCCAAAAATTTCCCACCAGGTCCAAGGGGAATCCCGTTTTTGGGGGTCGTTCCTCTTCTTGGAAAATGGCCTGAAAGGCAATGTAATGAATGGAAAAAAAAGTATGGACCAGTCTTTTCAATTCGCGTGTTGGGGAGAGAAGAGTGGATAGTATTAAACGACTTCGAATCGATTAATCAAGTACGTACAAATCGTTAATTATATTAAACGTTTAGGTCTGAGCTTGGTTTAAGTTTTGCCATGTTAGAGAATGATGAAAAGGTATTTCGAATTTTGTCACACTTGTTTTAAACGCTACCACTTTTCAATTTTACAGCCTTCATATAACTCGATTAATTTTCACATTATAGGCCTTTGCAACTGAAAAATAACAACTCATAAGCCGACCGAACAGCATAAAGCCAAGACAAAAAACAATTAAAGAGGCATTTATGCCGCGATACTAATAGTTGTCGCTCAAATAAAGTCAAAAATAGTCATATTATTTGACGTCGCTTTTTCGAAAATTAATACGTAACTCGCAACACTTTGTTCCACGTGCAGTTATGTCCGCTTACAGTTTACGTAATACTTTGACAATTGCTTCAGTGCTTCGTCAAGCAATCCAACAAGTTTTCGGGAAGACCTTTGTTTGAAGCTTTGGAAAAACTTATCCATGGGAAAGGTTTGTCATTTTTAGATTATGGGCCATTGTGGAAATCACAAAGAAAATTTGGCCAGAAGAACTTTCGTGGGTGAGCAACTTTTCATACTTCTGATTACATATTTCCAAAATTGTTGCAAATTGCAAAATACCTTACTTACGCTTATAATTTTAAACAATTTTCTCCTGTAATTTTATCAACGCAGCCCGCAGAGAGTTTGCAATAAATGTTAGGACGGAGCCCATAAAACAAAATGCAGTTTGTTCATAACATATTTTCTTATTACGGTACCGTGAGTTGTGTATTCCGTCATACTCACCAATTTTAAAGATCAAAAACGATTTGATTCCTTGGATTTCTAGTACATAAAGCAATCTGTGTTTAATCCTTGTGTGCTTTTGATTTCTATTGGGAGGTTTATCTTTTTGATTTTCTTTCCTTCTGATGTAGCCTAAATCTCTTAATCAGAAACAAAATTACAAGTAAACCAGAAAGCTGTAAATATGGAGTAGAATATTACGCATCTTTTGTATAAGGATCGAAATTGAAAGAAAGGGTGTGGATAGCTGTGTTAACGATGAAGTGCCATTTCTGTTGGAACGCTTGCGAGCCACTGATGGAAAAGCATTTGAAATAATGGTTAGATTATACTTACAGATCTGCGTGTGAAAATATGTCGTTGGGATGTCGCTTTTATTCATATGTTTTTATTTTAGAGCATATTGCCCAAGTCATCATGCAATGTACTTTGCAGTATTATCATGGGGAAAAGATATGAATATGATGATGATACATTATGCACATTGGTAAAGTTATTTTCTGACGTGTAAGTGATCCTTCAATTTGATCAGTTGCTTAAATATATTGCAAATGTCGATTAACGCAGCGGATCTCCATTCTTTACATAACCAGCACTGTTTACATTATAAAACCGTATTTTTGCATTTCAAGTAGCAGTAATAATATTTTACGAAATTCATGGCACAAAATTTTGTAAAACGTGCCAGATTAGCATCTCAGGCGTGTGATTGCATCAGAGATGTATGCACTATTTTCACTAGGAGCATGAGCTTTGATAGCAAACGTTGCTGAAATTTTCTAGTGCGGTTGAGATCAGCTTAGCATTGAACTTCACCAATAGCTGCCATTATGTAGTTAGCCTATGCAATTAACTGTACACTCGGCTAGAAAGTTTGTTTTCGAATATTAAAAATACTTGTAAAAACTTGCTTAGACATTTATGCATCGCAGAAAAACTGAGATGATGTGATTGCGGACAGCGAGTGTGATTGTTGAAGCGCGAAACTGGACATTTAAATCCAATTTAAAGCGCCTTTTTGTTGCAAGTTACAACTAAGTATTTGTGACATTGTGACACATAGATCAACAATCGCGTTTCATAATAACATTTCTGAGGTTAGGTTGACATCATTACGCATATTATATAACTTTGATAGATGCAACCTTGACTGAAAAGGACGGCAGTTTTCCATGGGATATCGTGCCTGCAAAAACGAAAATTTTGGCTGGCACGGAAAGGTCAATTCTTTGTTTTTTATTATAATCGGCGCTCAAACAACCTACAGTACTTTGCGTTATTTCTTTAAAAATAAAATACATTAAATAACAGCGCCATAACATACAGTAATCATCACGTCAAAATTTGCTTGTGAAAAAGACTGTCGATTAGTCATTAGTAGAACCATAGTCAACACATACATGTAGGTATATGTTTTAATTATAATGGAAATAAATAATGGCAGTTATTGACATATTTTCACTTCTAGTCTGGTGTCGACCGCACCAGTATATTTGAGCAAAAGTTGATAGTCTGACTACTAGTAAGATCTTTGAATTCATGCTACTAACTCGACTATATATATAGTCACCCTACCATGCTAATCTAACTTCAGAGATGTCGTTATGACGTACTACTGCACTAAGTAGTCGGACTATTTTCATCATGACTTCTGGTTTATTCTGTGCCCACGAAGTAATAATACAGTATGGTTCATGCTAACTCTAGTCGGACTAACGACCGCTAGCATGACCATTAGTTCGTGCTGCTAGTGCGAACTGTTCAATGTTCATACGGCCGGAAGGATATGAACGAAATAATCCAAACTAGAATTTGCATGTAAACATTTAACGGGATCCGTAACGCACAACTGGCTAAAATCTACCAAAAAGTTTGAAGTTTTAGATTCTAAGTTTCAAAGTTTGGTACGAGAAGTGAAGAAGGTCTTAGTGTGAATAACTGAGTTTATTTTTTGCTGGACTATCGCTTTAAATAACGAATTTTAGAAATACTTTTCAACAGATTCCACAGCCCATTTGACAATTTCGTATCTCAGCTGATTATCTTTGCACCAAAATTAATTTACATCTATCCGTTCTCACAATCCTATAAAAAACTGAAGAAGGCGTTTAAGGATTTTGCAGGTGCCGGAAACTGACCGAATTGAATTATATTATCTAAAATATCATTGAATAATGGGTATCTGTCTATACTCGACGTCAAAATAGTGCAAAAATTGTACATAACTAAAGCCAGGGCCGAATTAATATTTTGATGGATCTGGGGCTATATGCTAATTAGAGGCCTATAATTCATTTCGTTCATTGTACCAACCACAATTAAAATATAATAGCAAAAGTTATACCCGAAGTATTTATTTACTAAACACCCATTCAGATGACATGTTTTCTGGTTTTGTTTAATAACATCATCGGTGTCAATTTTTTCCAAAATTTTGTTTTCAATGCAGAGTAGAGCTAAGGATTGAAACCTTTTCTGGCCCATAGGCGAACGCAATTGATTTTTACTCTTTTGAGCACTGAAAAGGATCGCTCGCCCGAACAATTGGAAATCATCAGACAAAGACACATTCTTAACACAACAGATACTTTAGGAAATGCATACATGAACTCATTTTCATTGATAAAACTAAACATCTCAATTTCTTTACTGCATTCACTGTGAAAATGGTGCCGTTTTTAGCAGTGCATAAAAATGAATCATCTCTTCTGGCAGTGATTCTTGTAGATCATCTGAATAATAGTTAGTCAATGTTTTCGCACTCTTTTCCAATTTACAGTTAGACGTGGTGTTTAATTCTGCCAGAAATGGTTCGTCACCCATGTGCTAGATGATTGTATTCTTTCATTATAACTTGCATTCCTGTATATTTTCCGCTCATGTTAGAAGCGTTGTCGAAAGATTGCCCTTTTGAGATCCTTGTCTTTTAAAAACTTTAAAAGAATGTCAGCTAATCGGTAAACAGTTTGCCCACAGATTGGTATAAACTTGAAAAATCGTTCCACAGGAACATCCGGTAAAACATAACGAAACACTATTGTTAGCTGGTCAATTTTGTGACTTCAGCTGTTGAGTCCAGATTTTTTTCATTTCAAGGATGTCAATAAAGTCCTAACATACACTTGATGAGAAATATGAAACGTGGCTTTTGCCTTTGTTCACTCGCTTTTGAATATGCTCAGCTAAAAACGTATCGTATTCTACCAATATCTCCAAAATTCCTAGGAAGTTACCATTTTATGGAGAACCAATCAACTCTTTACATCCGCCGAGTTGACTGAGTTAACTCTCTTGATGACAAGAATTGTACCACGCTTAAAATTCGAGTCAGAATTTTACACCAATACTTTCTGTCAGATTCTTTTTGCTCTTCAAAAGCTTTGCTAATGCTCGACTTTTTTACCCTTCGAAAAATGTATATGGAAAAACAACGCAATTAAGTGCTTTTCAGAAGATTCGTACCTGGCTAAGTCGCGTTGTGCATGTTTTCAATCGCCGTAACCAACTAATGTCAGCATAATTTCGTCAGAGTCAAATGTAAAAAGTTTACACAAAAAGCAGTAAAGTGATTTTTGTTGAAGGTGAATAGCACAACCGATTCGACACCCTGATCTGTGCTTTATCACAGGACTTTATTTGCCGTATAAAATCATATCACATGACTTGCCGGTAAAATTTTGCAAAATAAAAATTAGTCCTCAAATAAAGCAAAAGCCTTGACGTTCATAAAGATTTGAAATGAAAATGAAATTCCGGGATTTGAATAAAATGAATTCTAGTATCAGGATAAAAATCAGAGGATTTCCCGGACTCGAAGGTCTATAGTTTTTCTACTAAGATCACATCAGTTGCTCTTAGTAACTTTTATCTGTGGGCCTGGGGCTGCAGCCTTGTCATAATCCGCCTTAATCCGGCCTTGAGTTTAAAGCATTTTGATTAAATACTTAACTTACGGTAAATATCAATTCCTAAACTAACCCAAACGTTTAGTTATGTAAATATATTATTTTTATGTTGACAATCTTTATTTTTGTAAAGTTATCTATTAATTATGTAGTGAGTTTGTCCTGTTCTATCTATACACTCACGCGTTCCCATGATAATGCAAGATATCAAGTTACTAAAAATGGATAATTATTTACAGAGATAACCAATAAAGTGATCACTGAGCATGAGGAAACGTTCGACAAAAAACATCCGAGAGATTTTATCGATGCTTTTTTAAAGAACATGAAAGAAGGAATCGATAAGAATTTTGATGTAAATTCAAATCTTCTTGCTAACCAAGAGAAATAAGTTTTATTATGTGATATAAGTTTCAGTTTCAATATCTTTGCACATGTTTTGAAGTAGGCATAACCAGAAGTTAGATCAATTAATTGGATTTGTTGTCAATGGTTAAATACATTGCACTTGTATACAACGTTTGGACGTACTTTCTCAAACGAACTACTATCGCTTATAAACCTTTTGTAGATCGAGCAGCTTTGTATGTACTTACGAGATATATTTGAGGGCGGAATAGAAACAACAACAGACACTATAAACTGGTCCTTGATATTTCTGCTTCATTATCCTGAGATTCAAACAAAAATACGAGAAGAAATTCAACAAATTGTAGGTAAGTTAACAAAACACTCGATAGATGTGCTGCCCATTTATATTGTTATCTCCATAACACAAAGAAGCTTGTGTACATGTATTTCTTCTTACAGGCCCTTCGGGTTCCGTAAGAATGTCTCACAAAGATGACATGCCATACACAAAAGCTTTTATTGAAGAAACCATGAGATTCGCAACAGCTACTCCATTAGGCTTTCAGCACAAAACAAACAAGGATGCCGAAATCAACGGATATATTATACCTAAAGGCACCACGGTATAAAATAATTTTGGGCGAAAGTTACAATGAACTTGTGTCTTTTATTAACAGTAAACAGATTATCAGAAAAATTAAGTTTTGCTTTAGTTGTACCTGTAAACATGTTTTGTCGTACGTTAAATATGTTAGCATCAGTAACACAAACAAGACATAAACCACTGTTGCACAAAAGATAACATTTGATGACTTTAAATGGAGCTTTTAATTTTCTGATGTAATGCAAAATCAAAATTTAATTTTGTTAATTACTAACAATTACAGATTTATTTGTAACAATTTTTTTAACAAATTATCGTTTGTTTTCGCTTCAAGTAAAAGGAACAAAATTTTTAGGTGACGCCCAACATATGGGCGGTTCACAACGATCCTAAGTACTTTGAGGAGCCTGAGAAATTCAAACCTGAGCGTTTTCTTGATGAGAAAGGTAACTTCGTCAAGTCTGAGCACGTCATTCCTTTTTCGGTTGGTCCACGTCGTTGTGTGGGTGAGCACATTGGTCGGATGGAGATATTCATTTTCCTTGTATCGATGATTCAGAAATTCGAGATTTTGCCGGATCCTGAGTCAAAAATCCCTTGTTTAGATGATGGTTTCAATGGCCCTACTTTTGTTCCTTGTCCTTACAAACTTATTTTTCAAAAACTATAACTAGTTGCATTGTCGCATTCGGGTAACACTTGCTGTAATTAAAACACTTACTGGATTAATCTTTTTGTTGCATGACTGGATGGCATACAGTTACTTTTGTTAAGCAAAATGCATTTTGCTGTCTATGTTTGTAGCTTGCGTTTCGAACCAGTTCCTAAACTTATAAGTTAGACCGAGTTTGTTGCCCAGTTAGATAACTAAGCACCTGTGTCAGTCAACATCGCTCAGTTAGATAATAAAGTGGTTGAGCTGAAAGCATAGGCCTATTTTTTTTTTTTTTTGATAATTGTTATTTAGATACTTTTAAACAAAAATGCAGTTTTGATTTGGTTTTAAAGCATGTATTTATATATATTTAGTAGGGAAAGTCGTTACACTATGTCATGAAAATAATTGTAACTGCTTGGGCCATGTAGCCTACATTAAGTAGAATTTGGATGAATGCACGAATTAGGAGACACAAATTTATTTACATAAGAAGGACGAGGCTATGAAGGAAATCTAATTAACTATTTTGGGAAGTAATAGTCTCTAATCAGTTTTCATATTTGTGCTTGTTCTTCAAATAAAATCGCTGACATTTAAGTTCGTCGTTTCAAGCCTGATTTAGTTCAGCTTTGTAACAGGCTACGGTAGGTAATTGTAGTCTATACTCTACCTATTTATAATATTTATAAACTGTTTGGTCAGACCGGGCGACTTTGTAATGAAAAGGGTTATAAATTCTTGTCCATACTGCTTATATTTATTGGGAACGGTAGATACTCTTAAGGCAGCTAAGGTAATTCTAATCTATAAAAAGGGTGATGCCAAAGATTGTAAAAACTACAGACCTATCATTCTGCTATCGCCTATCAAAAATTTTGGAAACGTTTATGCTTGTTGGAGTGGAAAAATGTTTAATGATTTTGCCTAATGTCATCCACGAATAGTTTTAGACCTAAATAGCCTACTTTTCAGGTTTAGGAATATCAGCTTTAAGATGCCAGGGTCTTGCCATGACGCTGCAGTTTTAAAGGAGTCGAACTTTAAGAACGCCAAAACAGTTCTTGTTAAGGTCTGTATAATGTTTACTTCACGCTTGCAAACTTCTTTGTCTGACCACTAAATTCAAAAAATCCTTTAACGTAAACAATATTTTTGCAATCTTTTTTATATGCTTGGAGCCATATTTGAATAAACAAAGATGAAACTCCATTGATGTTAGCTGGTGACGCAGCTTAACCTTTACTTTCGTGGCTTATAAATAAAACCTTACGTTAAAATTTAATAATTTACCCCTAGCTGGTGAAAGTGACAGCCATGACTCCACTCCTCCACCTACAGTACCACCAATAGCTCGGAAAAAATAAAAATATCTAAACTTTGATGAATATATATACAATGACGCTAATATATACAAAAAATGCTGTAGTGTTGTAAATTTTAACGTTAGAAGTGTAAACAAAAATTTAGACAAACTTTATGAATTCTTAACTTCATCAGAAAATCCACCAGCCTTAATATGTGTATCTGAAGCTAAACTTAGCAAGGACCCAGTAATGTAGAATTAAAAGACTATTTCTTAACTCGTAAGGACTCAAATTCTATATAGGCTACAAAAAAGTCTGAACTATGAATTATGAGGTGACCTGCAGTTTGAAACCTTAGAATGTGAAAACCTATTTATTGAAATTAAACTTCATAAAAAAGTGGTACCGTAGGAGTGGTAGCCTATATAGACACTCCCAGTATAACCATGAAGTAACTTTTAACACTCAACTCATAACTATTTAGGATATTTACTGCACTTACTGCAGATCGCTTTTACATAATTTCAAGATGAAAGACTGGAACCAGTTACTGGATTGAAACGTCGCCACCAGCGCCACTCAAGTCTTCAGCTTCGGATCAAGTGGGTTTCCTTTCAGCACTACCATCTTTTGGACAGCATTGGCACCTTTTTCCATACGTCACTCTCAATGTACCAGAGAAGTTTCCCTCTTGCAACGAGCAGTAGGCCTATTGTCATCACATCTTCCAAAGATTAATTAATTATCGTTGGTGTGCATTCTTGCTGTACAAACTCGGGCTAAATAATCAACAACGCCCTTCCTTAGTGCTATGGCCACCAGAAACCGGACTCTTGCGGGGATTTCTTTTACGATGAGTTTTCTTTTCCCATCCACTGATGCAAAGCATTGAAGCAATTTTACTTCATCAGTTTGTTTGAACACACCACTTGCTCATTAGCTTAATTTTCGCTTTTTCAACTTATGTTTTATGGATTTAACTAATCATTATACGTTTAGTGGCCGTGCTAGTTATTACTAGTAATTATTAACGTTAATTTTCTTGTGCACGTTTTAAACCTTTTCGGCTTTGTAACTTTTTCCTGTTCATTGGTCCATGTTAGTAACAACTGGTTTGATTTTTCGTCCCCACGGTGCTGTTGTTGAAAAATAAAGTGATTGATTTAATTACGAAGATGTTCAAAATTTTGCATATAATAATGACCGGTTCGGCCAACAGAGCTATGTTTTTACACGATAATTTAGTGTGCATGCAATTTAGTGTAAATTGTGAACGCGTTGGCATTTTGTGAGCGAGTTTGGGATATACTAACGCGTTGAAAGAAGTGAATTGTGAGTCACATTCTGACACATAAGCTTCGGTTTCATACCTTGATTCATGCCCGATCTGATGAATCCCTAGTTTATACGATGTCTATAAGTTGTAATGAACGATTTTTATGGCTCTTCAGCAATCATATGACACAGACATAAATAAATTACTCGACGGAAAAAACACCATCACGCAAAGCAAAGTTTAACCTAACCTATGCTACAGGCTGTACAAGTACATGAAACTAAAACTTTGTTAAACAGATAGATGACAACAATTTTTAAAGTGAAACAATCTGCTAGGAGCGTACAGTTATACAAAATAGTTAAAGTAAGCAAATCAGCTGAGCAAAAAGGTTGAAGGCAGGAAGCACAAATGCGGCATTCCCATCACCAATGGCCCCTGTATGGAAAGATGGGGTCTAGTATACAAGAGCACAACCAGATTACGTCACAATTCGAGTATCTGGGGTCTGGTTTCCAAAGGTATCCTGTGGTTGCGCACTTGCATACTAGACCCAGAAAGCATAGGTCCGATGCACAACGTAGCTAGCCTATGTGGTGCACAAAATGGGTCAAAAAAAATTCTTTGCAAGCTAAGTAATTTAAGCTAAGTAACTTAACAATGGAAAATGTCGACCCACTTTAATTCGTTTTCAAATTTCAATTGCATTTTTACATCGGATTGTAAAGATTTCACTACGGTAAATAGCGCATGAAGTTTTTTACGTACCATAGAAAAATAATGAAAATGTGTTTACAAGTTTTCATTTGACAATGGTTCAAGTCCTGTGTGCAAGACTTGTTCGATATCGATAGTCAGCGAAGCATGCGACATCAAATGAGTAAGAGTTTGCATGGTATCTGTGGCGCATGTAACTAACATAATTTATATTTTCTGCTAGTTTATTTTTCAAATTTTGCTTGAAATGCCTGGCAAAATTACATGTGTAACGCACGGCAGATACCAAACTTTTACGCATTCCCATGTGGCCTACATGGAGTGTGATCAGCGTTTCTCTTCCACGATGAGCATCAAAACCACGAGTCGAAATCGTCTTGAAACTCATGGACACGATTTCCGATACGTTATGAACTCAATTGCACCCCACCTAGATCAGTTTGTGGAGAAGAAACAATTGCCACCATCTCATTAAATTTTACTGTGTTAGTGTGTGTTATTAGTAATCAGGGTTGACTTAGCCCGTTGTGGTGATTTTTTTTGTCATTAACTTGAACTTCTTCGAGAGTGGAGTGCATTTGTTTCGAAATTACCGGGCCAACTTATTTGCTAATCCGGCCCGTTAGCAATCCTATATACATTTTGAGTAAAGTTAAGTTTTTCGATAATTTGTTGGTACGCAACAAGATCATAGAACCTCGAGGTGGTAATAAAAAGGTTGAGAGCCACTGCCATATAGGCTTACTAAGTCTTATAATTTTTGATGCTTTAGGTTTTTGTAGACTGTAGGAAATTTTTAAAAACTGCATACAGTTACATAATGGGTTCATTTGATCTTTCCGAAATATTCTACAATGTGGACAGTGGATACCTAGAAGGACTGATAAGGGGTTTTAAAAATGGAATTCTTCGACAAGAGGATTATCGTCACCTAACTCAATGTGACACATTGGAAGGTACCTATAGTTACATATAAGTTAAACAGGACATTGTCCAAGCTTTTTTCTGCAGTTTGAATGAAAACGACATTAATCAGTTTTTGTGCAACTGGTGAAGAGGTCGTGAAGAGCTTGCTTGTAATCATTGATAATAGGTCACTTACAACACCTCTTAGTCACTTACAAGATTTTCCACGTCCGAATAAAACATTCTAAATAATAATCATACAAACGCATTAAGTTATTACATTGTGACACTATTAAACACCATTATTTATTCACAATAAATTTTCCTAAATGAGCTCGTTGGCTCTGAGTCGCAAGAGCACAGAGATAAAAGAGCCGCATACGGCTCCAGAGCATTGAACATTAACATTAAAATCCAAAAAAATATTTTTATCATGGTGCCATCCCTAAGATCAGGGTTTCGAAACATTTAGCATTAAATCCTGAAATTTCAAGGGGAAGCACTGTTATTGTTAAATTAAATTTTATTTTAATATAAAAAATACAATTAATAATCGAATCCTACCAAGTTTTATCATTTTACCATGAAAAGCTGTGGATGTTAGAAGCATAAAAAGAAGAAAAGGGCTCCCTCAAGTGGCAAAAGTGCCAAAATTTCAAAGGCCTATATCTTAAAATCCAGTTAAGCTAGAACGCTGAAATTTTGTTTGGGTTGTATTAATCCTTCTACCCTATCACAAACATGAATCCTTCTACCCTATCAAAACATGAAACATGACCCATACCAACACATGAATTTTTTGGTAATCAAAATAATGGTAATTACAAGGAAGTAATCTTGATAGAAGTCAGTGCTTAGTTGAAGTTTGAAAACAATTAAAAATACTTTGTGTATGCTGTATATATATATATATATATATATTTTACAAAGTTAAAGACTTTGCTGATTGTGCTAGTAAGATGAATACATGGTAAGGTATTTTGAAACAACTATAAACCCCTAGCGCCACCTATACCTACTCGTCTAGCTTATGTCCTTACTCCTTATTGCATGATCTGTTTCAATCTTGTATAGTTGTTTTGACCTAGTTATGAGGTATGTGCTTATGCTGTGTTTCTTTATTGTTGTGTTGGGTCATATTATTTATTGACCAAGGTGGCCAGTACCGTCGTACCGAATTACTGCACCGCGGTACTTTTTCAGTATTGATATCAGTGTAAAGTACCAAAACCCTGTTCTTAATTACTTTTTTCTAGAACCTTAATTCGGTCTGGATTCTGTACTTTTGAAGTAATCATATCAACGTTTCGGTGGACTCCTTTTATATTTTTTGTACAGTTTTCAAAAGGTTGTTTTAATTGAACATTAATGCCAGCCACAATCAGTGAGGTAACATATGTTTTATCCTGGAGTAATCAGCAACCTGTAGCTGGCCCTAAAGTCTGGAAAAAATTGCACTTGCAGCGGGACCTGTTATCGGAAAAGTACCGGTATCGACAGAGTACAGACAAAATATTAACTGTAACTACTTTATTAAACAGTACTGTCAGTACATTTTTAATGGTTTTATTTTTTACATTTTTTAAGTACTGGTACAGTGATATTATTATCCAAGGTACTTTAAAAGTTTCGACTGCCCACCTTCGTTTGGTGCAGATTTAAGTACTTCAAAGTCTAACTTTGAATTTTGATTTGAACTTTAGATTATATCATTTTAAGCTCTGATGTGCAGGAAACCTTACACCAGTAGACAGGTTACGTAGCCTCTGCTTTTTTAGCTGTATACACACACACATGGCAAGCAGAAACACCCAAAGCAGGGTGGTCCAAAACTGAGAGCATGAAGGGCCATATTAAGGTTTAAGGAAAACATTGCGTACCGCAAATGGAGAAACTCCAATGTTAGCAAAGGTCTGAGGTTGCTGTTCTAATCGACTTGGTGCTGTGCTGCATGACTAACATCGCACTCTTTGATACTTTCTACTTGCTTGCGACTCTGCTCGCAACAAAAAGTTAAAATCATCGCACATATCTATTGTCCCACAAAACTGTGACAATAGCGATGTGGCCAATGCAACTCATTTAAACAAAAGCAGGTGTATTTTAACAATTGTGGATTTTGCACTGGAAAATACAGTGAATTAAAATTCAAAAATATTTGCGGGCCACAAAAAATCTGTCCACGGGTGACATGGAGCCCGCGTTCCAGGGCTAGGAACACCCTAACTTTAAGGACCAGAATAACGTAATTATATGCAGTATAATTATTTTTGCTTTGACAAACACCCTTACCAATCAGGCAGTAACTGCAGTATTTATTTTAACAGAGTCATGCCATTGTGCGTTTTATTTTTCAATTTAGTGCCATCATAACATTAATGTACAGCTTTTGATCAAGGTTTATTAGACATTTGCATTTTATTATAGCACTTGTATCATTGCTGTTAAATATACACTTATATTCTGTCTTTTGTGAAGATTTGAAATTGCATCTCCAAGGAACAGACTATGGGAATTTTTTGGCCAATGAACCTTCACCTCTTACAGTTTCAGTCATTGACGACAAACTACGTGAGAAACTTGTTGCTGAATTTGAATATATTCGTAACCATTCCTACAAAGAATTGGGAGTTTTTCTGGATTTCATCAAGTATGTGAATGTTTACAATTTCCCCTCCTTTTTTTGTAGTTTTTTGTTATTACTTTTTCAATTTGTATCTATTTTAAACCTTGACATATTGTAATGGCACTTGTCTTGTACATCGTACTGCAAACACATTCAATTGGAAGTCAGTTTGTGCTTTTTTTTCCAATGGTGTTATGTACTGGACAGCAGTGTTGTAAAATTTTCCAGATACAGTTACATGATTGATAACATCATTCTGCTGATCACCGGTACCCTTCACCAACGTCAACTTTCAGAATTGCTTACAAAATGTCACCCTTTGGGTACTTTTGATCAAATGGAAACCGTGACCATTGCCACCAACACGGCTGACCTTTACAATGCTATTCTAGTCGATTCCCCTTTAGGTGAGACGGGAATAACTTGCTGGATGTTTTGTCTTTGTGCCCATTCCATGTACTACATGGTGTACTGTTTTCATCACTGTGTTGTATGTTTCATGTCGTCTCATCAACATGTAACACATGCAAAATGAAATCTTTCCCTTTATTTTTAGCTCCTTTTTTCAAGGAATGTATCTCAGAGGAAGACTTGAATGAAATGAACATTGAAATCATTCGTAATACATTGTACAAAGCTTATCTGGAAGCATTCTATGACTGGTGTAAGGAGAAAGGGGGTGCGACTGCTGACGTTATGTGTGAAATACTTGCAGTGAGCAGTTAAACGTATACATTATGTAGTGATACTGTTATTTGGAATTTTTCAAGCACAATTGTATTACTGGTACAATAATAATGCATGCAGATATAGAGTTAAGACAATGTATAGCCATTGGTTCCAATCTTTTTAACCAAACATAGTTAATGCCAGTGTTTCTCAATCTATCAGCCCAAAGGGTAGTCTGGAATTTGAATATGGAAAATGTTGAATCTTGTGTGCTTACACAGTCACCTAGGTTTTGGTTAAGTAAAAAAGCTCACATTTATATTATATTGGAAGTATTTTTACATTAAATTGTTTCAAAATTTCTCTGGTGCATAATTTTTAACTTTTTGTTCTCGGTGGCAGTGAACTTTATAAATTGCGGAGCAGAAAAATGGATTTAAGAATACATTTTTATTGAGATATCTTTTAGGATCAAAGTAAATGTAATACCCTAGTTTACTACTTTGACACAGATAGCATTTTTTGTTCAGTAAATCCATTTTCACACTAATTTTGTTGATTCCTGTATTCACTCATGAATTTCAAAACTTTTAAAATAGGTTCACACTAAAGCTAATTCATATAGTTTTTACCCCTTTGTAAAATTTACTGCTTTTATATGAAAGTCACTTGGAAAAATTTATGTTTCAAAGTTATTGTTTTTTACTGATTTCCTCACACTCAGTCCTGTTTTAATGTCAGTATGAGCTGTAAAATTTCTAGAGTTTGGCAAACTAAATGAAAGTTAAGGATAAATAATTAATTAATGATCGTCTTTCGCCAACCACATGTATTTATCTGATCCAGGATTTTTCAGATGCCCAATGATGGTAACTGATGAAATAAGAGTTTCATTTAGAAATGTTGACGTTGTTATTGTGGTGCTTATTGATAGTTACAAAGTTTTAGAATTTTAGATAAAGAGATAAAGCTGAGGTTACTCGTTAGGGAAACATAACTGTCTAAACCAGAGGTGGGCAGGCTGCGAACCACATGTGATACTACCCACCGTAGAGTTTTGTGTGTGGCCCGCATAGAAGTTTTATGAGTTTTGATATCATGCTAAACATATGTAACATAAAGCTTTTATGTAATTAGTATGCAAATTCACCAACAGCATATTTCAGCTGTTCTCATTTTTACGGCTGGGTGTATCACTGATTGCAATATAGCTAATAACACCGAAAGGCTAGTAATAACTATGTCTTGAGCATCAACACTAAAACACTCACTTAGCACCTAAACAATTGTCTCACTGCCGGGCATTGGTCCACAACTGCAAAGAATTTTTTTTCTGCATGTTTAAGTGCGATTTTGATGCATTTTACATTATGCTTATTATTATGACAGTTTGAAGCGGATCGTCGTTCCATCATTATTACAATCAATTCTTTCGGAACCGAATTGACCAAGGAAGATCGTGCCAAATTATACCCAAGAAGAGGCAAACTTTACCCGGACGGCCTAATCGAACTCGCACGAGCAGATGATTATGAAACTGTGAAGCGTATTGCAGAGTACTATGCAGTAAGTATTATATCTTATTTGCTAGCTGTGTTGCATAAATAACCATGCGTTATTCATGGTATTTTTACTGTAAGTTACACAACATCTTGTTTTACCTCTTCAATACTTTGAAAATATTGATGTGTTTATATGTCATGTTTAATCTGTTTTTCTTTTAGGATTACCGTCCTTTATTTGATGGAACAGGAAATGGACCTGGTGACAAAACACTGGAAGACAAGTTTTTTGAACACGAGGTAACTTTTTCAACCACTTTGTTATCTTATATCTATTGGGCCATGGCATTTTTATGAATTTTGCAATCAGTTGCAAGTTTTGAGAAATACAGAAAACCAGCTGAAAACCACAAGGATTTTTTACGTTTTTCTTATAAGATACAGATACTGAATTGCTGATAAATTAAATGATAAAGTAGCTCTTTGAATGAATGAAATTGATGAAATGAAATTTATAGTGAAATCAGTGACTGTAACAATCGTTTTGAAGTTAGAAGAAAATGAAAGCTTTGAAAGAATTTTTTCCACATAGTTTTAAATTGATGCAGTTTTACCGTGAACAAAACAATTTAATAACAAGTTTTTTAACAATTTTTTTCGGATAAGATAAAAAGTCAATGCGCTTCACTAACGGCTCTGGCCTAGTCCAATCAATATCATGTTAAGTAACTGTGTGGTGTGCTAGATTGGATAACAAAAAGTACCCCAATAAAGAAGTTTTTTCTTTGCTGTAGGTCACCCTGAATGTCAACAGTTTTATGCAGCAATTCCAGTATGGAGTTTTTTATTCCTACGTTAAATTGAAGGAACAGGAGTGTCGCAATGTCATCTGGATCGCCGAATGCATTGCTCAGCGACATAGAGCAAAAATTGAAAGTTACATCCCAATAATGTGATAAAACTAAGAGCATTTTTCTGAGAAAATCTTTATTTTAGAATTTTTGAGTACTTCATTTGGTTGGATGTATAGCATATAACTTGGTTCAGGTCTAGCTTTCAGCCGTAAAGGTTATTTATTGCAACATAAGCTTTGTTTACCCATGCGGTTGAGCTGAAAGTAACACCTGATTTGTGATTTCATTGTGCTGCACTGTTTTCGCGAAATTAAGTCACCAACGTTTCAGGTGGCAGTATCTATTGCCCTATTTTGTTTCTGTGACTTGTTTGAAATGTCATACCCCAATTCATCTTCTTAATGCTAGCAGATCACGACCAGATTTACTTACCAATCGCATATTATTACAAACGCAGTACAGTATAAGAAAACTAACACAGACATAATTCAAACTAAAGTACGAGAATAATATAAATGAAATTTAACCTAAGAATTATGCTTGTTTCAATCGTTTTCGGTTGTCGTAATACATCTATAGAATCGCAGCGAAGCTTGTCGTTTATTTGAATCATTTGAATTTGTATATAATGTATTTTTGGACCCTTACACGTTCGTTTTTATGGTTAAAACATGATGAATTTTTCTCATTGAGATGATTTTTTCCTCTTATAGCTGTTTTGGGTGCAATACTTCTGTCATGTATTTGTCTTAATGTCGTGTTTCAATGCTGTTATGCATAAATGTTTACGAGTATACCGTCAAATTGTTGAATACAGTAGTACTTTATCAACTCCTGTAAGTGTATTCGGCATCGTATGCTCCGCTTTGTCGGCACTGCGCAAACTCATATTACCTGTGTTTAACTGCTCTCGCTAAAAATTGCAACACTCTTTCAAAATGTATTCGACTGAAAAATTCGACTAAGAGTAAGAAGTCGAAATACAGTCGTCAAACAGTTGTTTTATTGGCACAATTTGCGAAGAACTGTCAGCTGTGATAGAAGGTGCGCAAAACAAGATTTCGTAAATTCAATGAACCAAGTAGACATAAATGCTGTATTGGGTTAACAAGTTTATGCTCATTCCTGTTTTATATTGAAAGAAATGTAATTTTGGTGTAGAGCGTGCAATCGTGCCACACGAGCGAAGTTACACAAAATTTTGGTCAAAATGTAGGGTAAATAATTCGGAAACTCATTCGGCAACAAAACGCGATAGATCATACAAAGAGTTTATACATAAATAGAACTGGACCATGGCGCTTGGTTCATGTTGATTTTTTGGGGCTATCAGTCTGTACAGTTGGAGAGTTGTCGCGATGCATTTCATAGTTGCAATTGCTGTGCTTGGATATCTCCATAACTGAGACGTTGATACCGTTTTCCTCCAGTTTGTTCTGAACAATAAAAATATGATCCGCTTAGTTTAATTGCCAGCTAGACTACAATAACTTTATTTAGCCCGGTTGCAAAAACTTGAATTGGCTGACCACCATGTGTTGTAGTGCATCAGTGAATGTTGTCAAGTGTATATCAACTGTTCACGTCTAAATCATACCTATCTATACTAACTGACTTCAAAAACTTTGAAGCCCTTATTCCTGAAATACTGCGTAACAGTGTTGTCTGTTGAAGCAAGTGTTTGAAATAGGTTACCCTTATCTACACACAGAGCTGAATTAAGATCGTGTTGGGCCTGGGGCTAAAATGTACCAAGGGGCCTATACGCGGAATTTTGTCTCTATTAATTATTTAATATAGAACAAAATGCATACAGAAGGTTCACAAACAGTATTACTCCAAATATGTAACAAAACATTCTTATCTTTTAAATATTTAACCAACACATTCCCAATAAATCATATTAAAAACTTTGATTGTTTAATCGGGCAAATATAGGCTAGACTGCGACAGCACTTTAGGGGAATTACCTGTCAATAAAAATTTTTTCAACGTTTCTTGGTTAATTGGAATCAATCAATTACATTATTCGACAACGTAACATATTTTTAACAAACCAATACTTAATTGATCCCAATTAACTAGTTAAGCGAAATAAATATATATCAAGTAACATATAAAGTTGACAGACCCGTTAACTGCGTTCGCAGTTACTGATTATTAACTAATATCAAACCAAGGCGTTTATTTGCTAAATTTGTGGTATATTGCTCAGCACTCTACTTTGGAGTGAGCGCCACAGCAGGAATTCTTTCTAAAGTTTAATTCTTGTATTAGCTGTTCTTTTAATTCAATATGGTACTTAGCCTAACTTCATTGCGCGGCGGGCGCAACAGATGAAAGCCACGAACCAAGTTTGATTTAATAGAAAACAAGTGGTATTAAAGAATTAAGGTTTAATTTTGCAAAACAAACATGCCGTTAATAAGTGTCAGTCAAACGAAGTCTTACCACGACATTTTTCATGCTGAGTTTATTGAGTTCATCGCAATTCATGGGATTAAACGTGTTGTAAGAATGGGCCTGCCATACAGTGTACACAAGTTGGCATTTGTGTCTATTTTGTGCAGGCACGACAGTAGATAGCAATGGATAGAGCAATAACGATTCATAGCTATACTCTTTGGACCATTTTCGATGACAATTAAAAAGAAAACCACAAAATGGTAAAGGAAATATCAAATCGCTCAGCAAATACACGCACTATCGCAAGGACTCGAAAACCTGAGAGGGTTCGCTCTGTAGCATCAGTGAACTAATCACCGAGTTTAAGTCATGAAAAAACTGTTTTGTGTCAAAAGATGACAAAGAAAAGCAGGCAGGAATAAATAAATCACAGCCATTCCAACACCAGTACAGAATTTACCACTGTAAATTTTAAAAATCTTTTTTAAGATTTTTTAAGATAAGACTGCGATCTTCATATTAGTTACAAAATGCTTAGAGCTTCAAACGTTCTGGTTTTTTTACTCGTAAGCAAACGTTACACAAGTAGAGACTGACGTAACAGGTGCAGGTCTGGAGTATACTATGTTAGTAGTAGGCCTACATGAGGAATCAAAAACGTAGCAGTAAATTATCCATTTTCGCTTGGAGAAAAGAGTTTTTAAAAACTCATTTATATATCAAGACTACACTTTGAATTTTCTTTGCAAGATTTATTTTAAAAAGTTGTTGATGTAGCCGACTTGTTATACTCCCATTGGGGTCACGGAACAAGGTCCTTTAAAGTTTCATATAGAAAATCATATGAAAACCTTATATATGTACCATAATGTCCATGTTTGTAAAAAACAATTAACGTCCAACACAAAATTATTTGATTAAGGGGTGCGAAAATTTCACACAGCTATATATTTCATATAGTTACACCTGAAGTAGCAAGATTAAGCAAAAGTTGATAGAAATACATTAGAGTTAACCTTTCGAGGTGCTACGTTATTTTACTATTGTTTTTATATTGTAATACTGCATACTATACATTTTATGTTTTATCTGCATATTTCCCATACAGGCCTTGCCAGACAGTAAGTCAATCAAGTAGCCTAAAGATTTGACTAACACACCAGGTATCTACACTGACTTTTGTAACAAACATGCTTATTTTTTGTTATAACGGCGTACGTATTCCGGTGGGCTTTTTTGCCAATAGGCCTGGGGCTGCAGCTCCAACCGTCCCCGCCTTAATCCTACACCGATAGTCTGGAATATTGCGTAATACTTACTTTTAAAACAAAATAAAGCCCTATGTCCATGGAGCGTTTTCTTGACATTATCCAGGCAGATTCCGCAAGAAATGGAATACCTGCAGACAAAATATTACTTGAAGTAACCAACTGTTTTTTTCTTTATACGCTACATTCTAGGCCTACTACTAAACTTAGGCCTATTTTTGTTGGTAGGCTATACCTTTTAATGGCCCTTCATTGAAGAAATAAGGAAAACAGGAGTAAGCGAGATAGTAATTTTCATAGTCCGTACTCAGGATGTAAAAAGGCAATGGGAGAAAAACTGCAAGTAAAACAAATCAATTCGCTTAAAAAGTTTAGTTCATTAATTCAATGCAAATATTATTAACATTTCCATGGCCAAGGTACAGGACTTTCACACGTGTTACCAAAAAACTCAGACAAAATATACCTCTTGGCCATATAAACTGCATCGAAATGTTAGCGGTTACATTTTGTGGAGTTCCTATGCTGTATGCCTGGTCATAACTATCTCTTCTGCATGCAAAAAAATAAGATTTGTGCAAAGAAACTGAAATACTTAGGAAAATGATTGTTTTTGCATATCCTGCAATTTGATTTTATTGATGCTGCAGGAATCAAATCAGAGATGAGATTAGAGATCAAATAAGCTCAATTAAAGTAAAAAATATGATATAGTTGATATAGTATAAAAATGATAAAAATATGATATAGTAATGCTATAGTTTGTAAAATACCTCGCATCATAAAACTACCCTAACTCACATAATGAGCCCTGATGAATAAACAAAACGACTTTTGCTTATATCAGAAAGGTTGATTAGTATGAGAGTGACATACTGTTCTAGTTTGATTGCATGACAAATGCCCGGATAATCTTAACATATTCGGCATTGTTTATCTAAAGTCATTTTAATCAAAACTGCTAATTAAAGGGAATTTTTCCTCTTCTTTAGTAAACCATATAACAATGTTGTTTTGTAACCAAACATCGAAAGAGTGTCATTATTTTACAAATCGAGCGCTATTGTAAATGCTCGTCAAACTCCAAATTGTTATGCTCTTATGTAGTTTCAGCTACTGGTGTGATCAGAGTTTGGTTTGTTTATGTTATTTTGTGGGGAAAATAAACCGCTGATAACTATCTTTTATCGATTAATATATATTGTTTACTCTAAGTCGTATGTTGAATTGTATTGCTTATTTATATTTTACAGTAGATTGACACTAGTCCTAGGCCGTTGCTACATTGAGACAAACAGGTTCATGCCTTCGTAGATATTGTGAAATTCTGTCACAAAATATTTTTAGCACTAAACTATATTTAAAATTATACTCGAATGGTTACTGCACTGAAGTCTCTAACACATTTAGCAAAATGTAAACTGGAATGGTTGGAATATATATGATTTTTATATTTTCTGAAACAGACTAATAGTATAATTTGTGTAGTCTGCTACAATGTCTTCCTATATGCTATTCATATCTACGTATACAGAAGAAAGCGTATACAACACTAACATTAATACAGTATAGTCTATATATACAAAAAAACATCAGGACCACTTACCCGGCAACTTCGCGTCCTTGTTTATCAAATCCGGGTCTGCATTAAAATTCTCGTTATTTGTACAAATTAAAGCTTAAGTATATTCACGTTTAAGCTGAAATATATAACGAAATTAAAATATTCATTCTAACAAAGCACAAATAATATTGGCATAAGCTACCCTTGTTTTCGTAACAAAAAAATAATTATAACACATCAAACGATGTCACTGCTATAAAGAATAAAATCAACATTTAAAATCATCACTAAGTTTAACGTCTATAGATACAAATTATTTAACTGTTTGGTATCTAAATTAACTTATCGTTCATCTACATTAATTGCTCCCAGTGCATCCACCATTTGGTACCATTTTCAAGCCAATGGCGGACTTGTATGCAATTTCCACGTTCCCACGGGTTAGGACTCCTACTTATTTCGTACCATTGTCCATCCAGCTGAATATACAGATTGCGAATGTAAAAGTGAATATCTAAATGTTCAGCTAAGAACGTGTAAATAAATAAGTTACGTCTTGCCCCTATCCCGCTATGACTTTTGTTACTTATTTGAGAGTTTAACACGGCACTGCCATGCTCAATTTTACAAGCATGGCAATACTGGACAACTTGAAAATACCTATATCCAAATATATTCTAGCGCTAATTCACTTTGTTTATCCAGCTTTGCGTTTTGCTCAAACGTCGTACATCAAGTTTACAATTTGTGCTTATAACAATTATTGCATCATAATGCAAAATACAAATTATGTTAAAAATGCATGCATAGTAATAATTACCTTTTCTGCCTTTAATTTTGCCATAAGTTCTACTTCGGCGCATCTAGGTGTCAAAGTCACATCAAAAACTTGTGCTTTTGTAACGAAACCAAAAGCAATTATTAAAACAAAAACAGTAATTTCGGCCCTCATTTTTTTAACAATCTTTCTGTGTAGTCAATAAAAATCACCCATATTAGTTTAAAAGAATATAGCTTGCAAAAATCAAAAGTCAAAGTCTGAAAAAAATGTTTATGCCGTTTGTAAATTATAGCTTTGAAGTATTAGAAAAGTTAAAACAATAAAATCCACGATTACGACGTTCTGTAATAAACAAACTCTGTCTGCTTAACAAAGACCAACTTTAATCACAACTTTGTTTCTATCAATGTGACCAGACCGTGAAGGAGATTTATATATGCTACGAGCTAGCTGAAAGAAAAAGGTTTCTTCAGGTCTACAGCACATATAAGCCAAAACAGCAACGCGAATGCCTCTCTTACCTGATTTTATATGAGC
Source organism: Clavelina lepadiformis (assembly GCF_947623445.1). Lineage (NCBI taxonomy): Eukaryota > Metazoa > Chordata > Ascidiacea > Aplousobranchia > Clavelinidae > Clavelina > Clavelina lepadiformis. The sequence continues at coordinate 9,124,621 of NC_135243.1, forward strand.
AAATTAACGTCAACATATCTCACAAAAACATTCTAAAAACTTATGAAACAATAGTAGGTTTAGGATAGAACAATTCGACTACCGTGCAAATGACATTGAATTAGTATTACGTTTCGGTTATATAACGAAAACATAAATATTTCAACTAACAAACGATTGTAATTGATAAACGTGTAACACTTGTAAAGATTTATGTGCCTATTCACACAGTAACAATTTTGTCACGAAATGTTAAAACGTAGACGTCACTAAGGTCAGTTTTAAAATGTTACGTGCAGGTTTACCAAAAAGTATAAGCCAATCAAGCGACGATTACGTCACAAGTAAAGAATTCTTTTATCTGCCATTAGGGAACCTTTCATTCTTTGCCGTGCTAATTGTTTCCTTTGCGTAAACCGGTAATGTTATGACTAGACAGCATTAAGATCGTGTAAAGGAATTACGTTGGCGTTAGCGCGGGTGGCCTTAATAAGTCCGGATTTTCCCGTTAATTTGAAAACTATTCGACGAAATTTTGTCAATTTAACGAATGCTGGGTAAGCGATAAATGTAGTGCAAGCTTCTTTTATCTTTTAGTTCTTTATATGGCAGCGAATTTATGAAAGAGACCACAAAGAAGATTATTTGGCCTTTATCTCCGTTTGAAATCACATACATATTTGGATTTACTTAAAACATGACAAAAAATACTAGAACATTGAATATCGCCGTTCGAATCCAAAGTAATAACAACCTAAAACAAGCCGCGTTTATGTATTATAGTATAAACATAGCATAAAAATTTTATTCAGTATTGTTAAAGATTATTGTACACAATTATTTCAAAAAGACACTTTTCAAAATTTTAATGACAAGCTGACTGTATTTGGCACTTTATTAGAGCCTATATATTTACCATTCCAATGTTACAATTTTTTCAAACACTTTTCAATTTTTTTCTCAGATCTTTTCACAATTTAATGTTTGTTAGATGCTATAGATAGATTAACATTGGTCCTGCTTTATTTTCTAAAATACAAAATCAAACCTAAACAAAACAGTAAAATAATGTCCAACCTCATAATGTCTATGTATGACGCGATAAAAAGCCTGAGTAAAACAGCAAGTAACTTTACAGATGATGTCAGATCTCAAAATAATAGTCATAATCATGTCTCCACATCAATTTATTGCCATTTATAAAACACAAACTAAATATATTATTATTATAATAAAGTTTTCTTCAAACCAAAAGCAAATATGTCACATAACTAGAAAACGCTTTTTGCCACTTAATAAATCACTTAAGTCAAGTCCTTAAAAAGTGACAGTCCCAAGCGGTATTACAAGCGCTTTCGTTCAATTTAGATGTCATTTAATGCGACGGCATAAACTAACCGCAAAATTCCATTCTCGTATATCTTGTTGCGCGCCCCGTGGTGAAAAATGTTGATTGAGTTGATTTTAGGCTTGTTCTTTCAACTAGCATGTATGAGATACTAACCGGTAGTATGGTGTAAGTGTTAACTGCTGTTGTGTTGTCTGTTATCATTAACTGCTGATGATGTCATAGCTTGTTGTTAAATTTGGTTTTGTCTATATGCAACAGTGTCTTGCGATTTCTTCGCTCTTAAAAGAATCATAAAAACCGACGTTGATTAAGAGCACAAAAGTGAGATTCATCGGCTATTAAGTTAGTCAAAAGTATGTCTTCTTTGACTAAAATCCAACCAGAGTGTAGCGTGTTTATGTTAGCAATTTGAACTATGAAAGAATGTATAAATATTTTTGCCTACCACAACGGTATTCAAAGACCACAAAACTCTATTGATAATATCTGCCAAAAGTCCCGAAAACTGTTAATAAAATTCAGCTAAATGTTAACTTGATTGATTATATGTAGTCATAACATAATAAGGAAATTTTAATTACGCTTTTTGTTATCAAATATTGTTGAAAACGCTGTTTATACGTCTTATTTACGCAATAAACAGAAACATGACTTGATATCTATGCAAAGCATTTTAGTAATCAACTAATCATCAGTTGAACAAGACCTAACTCTTTGAACATTTACAGGGAAAATATAAGCAGAGATAACAAATCCTAATCCCTTAAAAAAATTTATCCTTATCTATGTTGAAAACACGTCATAAAAGATAAATTCACTTCTACAGCTTTCAAGGTAAAACCGACTTAGCATTGTTTTTCGGCAATGTGTGTTAGATCAGATTTTGCGCTTAGATCAGATTAACACGCCCAAATTGACAGACTTTTTTTTGTTCAACGTTTTTTGATAATAGGCTCTGTCCCGATCGTTAAAACAAAACCGGTAATGAGCTTAAGTCATTCGTTATTTGTTTTCACTGAGTGATTCACAAAAGAGCCGAATACCACCAAAACTGCTACAGCTTACCCACAATTTTTGAAGTAGGACAAAAACTTACTGCCTTCGCTTTCGCTGTAAATAAGAGAAAGATTTTTGTGCTTTCAAAGCACAGCAAAAGCACATGCATTGTCTTAACAATAAATTTCAGATAAGTGTGCCTTAAGCACTTATCCAAACAAACAATGTGTCTTATGAAAGGAGAAGATTAAACTCACGCGAGTCTAGAGCAATGTTTTTTCCGTAATCCAAATTTCCTAAAACATATTCCGAAAAATTGTATGTCAAAGAAAGAACATTTTCAGTGTTAGCTTGAATTATAAATTGTTTGTTGATAATAAGCTTAATTAGATCAATAAAAGTGATTAATCTAGTATGCTCAGAAAACTTAGCCAACCAGCAAGTAGTGTATCCAACCACATATATTTGTTTTGTTTAGAGCAGGGTTGTCCAAACTTTTTTCACTGAGGGCCATGCGCTAAAAAGTTTACCTGTGTCCGGGCCACTCATCATATGTGAAGATCGCTGCTTTGCCTACAACGCAATTAATATCGTAAAGACCATGAACAAAGGCATTGGCGGCAAAATTCATTTTCTAATCGAAACTGTTAATTAATAGGCTGAGAAAAATATCGTCCAAAGCAATAAAAAGTCACACAACTGTAGCGACTCGCTTGCTCCTACAACTCTAACAGGTATCACAAACGCAAAGTTTACGCTGCCCAACGCTATATAAAACAAAAAACCATGGAGTAATTAATCTAATGATTTGATATAAAGGATGGCAATATTTCAACGTTCGTCGTAGGATCAGTGATGCGATGCGAAAGACGTCACATGAATGTTTGTCAGACATTCTGGTTCTCAGTATATTTTGATTAAGAATTATATAACGATGAACATTTTTACTTTATGTACGTGCATTCGTAAAGTTCCTTTGGTTTTGCCATATTTGATGTAACACATAACAGCACTTAACAGTTAACTGCGGTGTACAGGCACTACAAGGTCTTGTTACAGGTGGAACCATAAGAAATTATAAGATTGTCAAGTTTTAGTGATACATATTTTTAAATTTCTATGCAATAACTGCTCAATAACCTACCATATAACTTAGGTCATCTTACAATTAACTAAATGCTTCGAAAAATAATTTGCTCCTGAATTGTTTAAAGTTGAACAGTTTTATGTAAATCATATTAAAATAAAGTTTGTAAGACTTAAACTTCCAACGTTTGTTTCGTATTTCTTTATCTTTGGTACAAAGTTACGTGTGAGCTCGATGATGGCCGCGGGCCAATAAATTAACAGTTGCCGGGCCGTAGTTTGGACAACCCTGATTTAGAGTTCAACGAAAAGTTTGTTTCGACTTTTAACTCTCTTTTGTAGCTGTTGTGGCACAA